>NC_082710.1:185535805-185685313 GCF_030144855.1 Hypanus sabinus | reverse complement strand
CGGGCCGGCGGCGCGCGCCGAGATCGGCCCGGGCCCTGGGCCGTGCTGCCCGTGTCTGCCCCAAGTCCCGGGGCCGCGCTGCCCGAGACTCCCCGCGGTCCCTGGGCCGCGCTGCCCGAGTCTCCCTCCGATCCCGGGGCCGCGCTGCCCGTTTCTCCCCACGGTCCCCGGGGCCGCGCTGCGTAATTCTACCCCGGTCCCTGGGCCGCGCTGCCCGAATCTCCCTCCGATACCCGGGGCCGCGCTGCCCGAGTCTCCCTCCGGTCCCGGGCAGCGCTGCCCTAGTCTCCCCCCGATCCTGGGGCCACGCAGCCCTATCTCCCCCAAGTCCCGGGGCCGCGCTGCCCGTCTCTCCCCCCCTCGGTTCCCGGGGCCGCGCTGCGCAATTCTCCCCCGGTCCCGCGGATGCGCTGCCCGAGTCTCCCTCCCATACCCGGGGCCGCGCTGCCCGAGTCTCCCTCCGAACCCCGGGGCCGCGCTGCCCGAGTCTCCCCAAAGTCCCGGGGCCGCGCTGCCCAAGTCTCCCCCCGATCCCGGGGCCGCGCTACCCGTCTCTCCCCCCGATCCCGGGCCCGCGCTGCCCGAGTTTTCCACCGATACCCGGGGTCGCGCTGCCCGTGTCTTCCCCCGGTCCCGGGGCCGCGTTGCCCGAGACTCCCCCCAGTCCCCGGGACTGTACAGCCCGCGTCTCCCTCCGTTCCCCGGGGCCGCGGTGCCCGAGTCTCCCACCGATCCCCGGGGTCGCGCTGCCCGAGTCTCCCCCAAGTCCCAGGGCCGCGCTGCCCGTGTCTTCCCCCCGCCCCGGGGCCGCGCTGCCCGAGTCTCCCCTCACCGCCAGTCCTGGTGCCGCGCTGCCCGAATCTGCCCCCGGTCCCGGGGCCGAGCTGCGCGAGTCTCTCCCGTTCCGGGGCCGCGCGGCCAAAATCTCCCGGGCCCTGGGCCGTGCTGCCCTAGTCAGCCCCCGATCCTAGGGCCGCGCTGCCCGAGTCTGCCCCAAGTCCCGGGGCCGCGCTGCCCTAGTCTGCCCCCGATCCTAGGGCCGCGCTGCCCGAGTCTTCCCCAAGTACCGGGGCCGCGCTGCCCGAGACTCCCCGCGGTCCCTGGGCCGCGCTGCCCGAGTCTCCCTCCGATCCCGGGGCCGCGCTGCCCGTTTCTCCCCACGGTCCCCGGGGCCGCGCTGCGTAATTCTACCCCGGTCCCTGGGCCGCGCTGCCCGAATCTCCCTCCGATACCCGGGGCCGCGCTGCCCGAGTCTCCCTCCGGTCCCGGGCAGCGCTGCCCTAGTCTCCCCCCGATCCTGGGGCCACGCAGCCCGATCTCCCCCAAGTCCCGGGGCCGCGCTGCCCAAGTCTCCCCCCGATCCCGGGGCCGCGCTGCCCGTCTCTCCCCCCCTCGGTTCCCGGGGCCGCGCTGCGCAATTCTCCCCCGGTCCCCGCGGATGCGCTGCCCGAGTCTCCCTGCGATCCCCGGGGCCGCGCTGCCCGAGTCTCCCTCCCATACCCGGGGCCGCGCTGCCCGAGTCTCCCTCCGAACCCCGGGGCCGCGCTGCCCGAGTCTCCCCAAAGTCCCGGGGCCGCGCTGCCCAAGTCTCCCCCCGATCCCGGGGCCGCGCTGCCCGTCTCTCCCCCCGATCCCGGGCCCGCGCTGCCCGAGTTTTCCACCGATACCCGGGGCCGCGCTGCCCGTGTCTTCCCCCGGTCCCGGGGCCGAGTTGCCCGAGACTCCCCCCAGTCCCCGGGACTGTACAGCCCGCGTCTCCCTCCGTTCCCCGGGGCCGCGGTGCCCGAGTCTCCCCCCACCGCCAGTCCCTGGGACGCGCTGCCCGAGTCTCCCCTCGGTCTCGGGGCCGCGCTGCCCGATTCTCCCTCGGTCTCGGGGCCGCGCTGCCCGATTCTCCCTCGGTCCCGGGGCCGCGCTGCTCGAGTCTCCCTCCGAACCCCGGGGCCGCGCTGCCCGAGACTCCCCCCGGTCCCCGGGACTGTGCTGCCCGAGTCTCCCTCCGAACCCCGGGGCCGCGCTGCCCGAGTCTCCCTCCGATACCCGGGGCCGCGCTGACCGAGTCTCCCCCCATCGCCAGTCCCTGGGACTCGCTGCCCGAGTCTCCCCTCGGTCCCGGGGCCGCGCTGCTCGAGTCTCCCTCCGAACCCCGGGGCCGCGCAGCCCGAGACTCCCCCCGGTCCCCGGGACTGTGCTGACCGAGTCTCCCCCCACCGCCAGTCCCTGGGACGCGCTGCCCGATTCTCCCCCGGTCCCCGGGACTGTGCTGCCCGAGTCTCCCTCCGATACCCGATGCCGCGCTGACCGAGTCTCCCCCCACCGCCAGTCCCTGGGACTCGCTGCCCGAGTCTCCCCTCGGTCCCGGGGCCGCGCGGCCCGATTCTCCCTCGGTCTCGGGGCCGCGCTGCCCGATTCTCTCTCGGTCCCGGGGCCGCGCTGCTCGAGTCTCCCTCGGTCTCGAGGCCGCGCTGCTCGAGTCTCCCTCCGAACCCCGGGGCCGCGCTGCCCGAGACTCCCCCCCGGTCCCCGGGACTGTGCTGCCCGAGTCTCCCTCCGAACCCCGGGGCCGCGCTGCCCGAGTCTCCCTCCGATACCCGGGGCCGCGCTGACCGAGTCTCACCCCACCGCCAGTCCCTGGGACGCGCTGCCCGAGTCTCCCCTCGGTCCCGGGGCCGCGCTGCCCGATTCTCTCTCGGTCCCGGGGCCGCGCTGCTCGAGTCTCCCTCCGAACCGCGGGGCCGCGCTGCCCGGGATTCCCCCCGGTCCCCGGGGCCGCGCTGCCCGAGTCTCCCCCGGTCCCCGGGGACTCTCTAATTCCGCTCCGGGTCTGTAAACGTGAACGGGTCCTGGACCGGCGTCAGGAGTCAGTCAGTGCAAATATAAATGTGTGGAGAGTGAAATAAACACGATGTGAGAATTATTGATCCATTAAATTGAACTCGTTCACCGCATCCGTCAACGGAACCGAAACACTGCGGATTCAGCAGCAGCCGCGGGCGGCGGGTCCTGAGCTCCCCGGGTCCCCCGGGTGCTAAATCCACCGGGACTGACAGGGTAACTGGGGCAAGTGGTGGTGGTGCTGACTGGGAGAGGGAGGTCAGGGTGAATCTTGGTAACACACAAAGCGCCCGGGTCTCCCACCGTGTCAGGTAACGTCTGTGGAGGCAAATGGGTAGGTGATGGGAGGATCCAGGTAGATGAGGGAGGGGTGGAGTGCGGAAATAAGTCAGATACTGGGAGGTGAGAGGTGTCAGTGACAAAGGGCTGAAGATTTTGGGATCTGACAGGAGGGGAAAGTGGAGCCTGGAGTAAAGGGAGGGATGTAGGGATGAGTCAGAGAGGGAATGGGCAGATGGAGAGGGTGGGGAGGAGCGGAAAGAGATGGGGAGCAACTACCAGAAGTTTGAGAAATCGATGTTGATGCCGTCAGGTTGCCGGCCACCCTGGCGGAACATGAGGAGCCGATCCTCTAATTTACCAGACAAATAGAGCCGGGATCTCCACATTGAATCAGATATTCAGTTTTAGACCAGAAGATACAGAAGCAGAAGTAGGCCATTCTGTCCCTCGCGTCTGCTCTGCCATTTAGTCATGGGCAGATCCAATTTTTCCAGTCATCCCCATCCCCTGCCATCTCCCGATACCCTTTAATGCCCTGGCTAATCAAGAACATATCTATCTCTGCCTTTAACACACCCAATGACTTGGGCTCCACAGCGGCTCGTGGCAACAAATTCTACAGATTTACCACCCTCTGACTAAAGTAATTTCTCCGCATCTCAGTTCTAAATGGACGTCCTTCAATCCTGAAGTCGTGCCCTCTTGTCCGAGAATCCCCTACAATGGGAAATAACTTTGCCAAATCTAATCTGTTCAGGCCTTTTAGCATTTGGAATGTTTCTGTGAGTTCCCCTCATTCTCCTGAACTCCAGGGAATACAGCCCAAGAGCTGCCAGACATTCCTCATATGGTAACCCTTTCATTCCTGGAATCATTCTTGTGAATCTTCACTGGACCCTCTCCAATGTCAGTATATCCTTTCTAAAATAAGGAGACCAAAACTGCACACAACACTCCAAGTGTGATCTCACGAGAGCTTCAGAGCCTCAACACCACATCCCTGCTCTTATATTCTACACCTCCAGAAATGAATGTCAACATTGCATTCGCCTTCTTCACCACCGACTCAACCTGGAGGTTAACCTTTAGGGTATCCTGCACAAGGACTCCCAAATCCCTTTGCATCTCTGCATTTAGAATTCTCTCCCCATCTACATAATAGTCTGCCCGTTTATTTCTTCCACCAAAGTGCATAACCGTACACTTTCCAACATTGTATTTAATTTGCCACTTTGTTTCCCATCCCTCTAAACTATCTAAGTCTATCTGCAGGCTCTCTGTTTGCTCAACACTACCCACTCCTCCCCCTACCATTGTATCATCGGCAAATTTAGCCAAATATACATGAATCCCATAATCCAAATCATTGACATACATCGTAAAAAGCAGAGGCCCCAACATCGACCCCTGTGGAACTCCACTGGTAACTGGCAGGCAGACAGAATAGGATCCCTTTATTCCCACTCTCTGCTTTCTGTCAATCAGCCAATGCTCCCCCCCCCCATGCTAGTAACTCCCCTGTAATTCCACGGGCTCTTATCTTGCTAAGCAGCCTCATGTGCGGCACCTTGTCAAAAGCCTTCTGAAAATCCAAGTACACCACATCCATTACGTCTACCCTGCTTGTAATTTCCTCAAAGATTTGCAGTGGGCTTGTCAGGCAGGATTTTCAGGTGTAAACCGTCCTTTTTGTACAGGTCGTTCCTCCCCCAGTGGTCCAGGAACCCAAAACCCTGCCCGCTACACCAGTCTCCCAGCCACACTTTAAATATGACTGAACATGCTATTCTTGCGCTCGTTAGCACTTGGCACAGGCAGCAATCCTGAGATTACTACCCTGCTTTTCAGCTCCCTACCCAACTCCCTGAACTGTATCTTCAGGACCTCGACTTCTGGCTGGTCACACTCTGTCTTCAGAATCCTCTGCACCCGATCCTGTCGCCTGGCACCTGGGAGGCAACACACCATGGGGGTATATCTATCAGGCTGACAGAACCTCCAGCCTGTTCCCCTCACTATGGAATCCCCTCTGACAACCGCTTTCCTCATCTTTTCTCCCGTCTGCACCACACAACCAGGCTCCAATCGCTGTGGTCACCCCCTCAACAGCATCCAAAATGGGTCCCGAACAATCAGGAAATGCAGGAAAAACTCAGCAGGTTGGTCAGAATCTGTGGAGAGAGGAACAGGCTTCACGTTCCACGTCGGTGACCTCTCCCACAAGATTCAAACACTGCCTGCTCTGTTGCGGGTTTCAAGTAATTTCTGTTTTGTTTTAGTTCTTCCAGAATCTGATTGAAGACAAAACGGGAGTGCAGTGTAATTTCCTCCGGAAAGGGGATAAAGGAGGAGGAATGTGATGTGGGGGGGGGGGGACCATTAGGGAAACCGATGCTCAGGTTGGAACTACCCGGAGAGGTACGGTGAAGGTGAGAGGGACGTCGACATGATATTTTGGAGCTGGAAGTGTGGGAACACATGCCGGCTGATCCCAGCACACTCCTCGGGCAGATTGTTGGTCATTGATGCAATGGAGAAATGTAAATGGTGAAGCCCCCTGTGTGTATTTGTGTGTGGCGGAGACAGAGAGAGAGAGACTGAGACTTGCTCCAGGCTCCAAGGTGATGTTTCTGGTAACGTGGCCTAATTCCACGTTCGGCAGATAACCTCGGATGCCACACGTTACTACTACGTGGTGAGCTCCCTCGACCCGGACACGGCGGCCCAGGTTGCGGAGTTCGTACAGTCTCCCCCGGCGGACGGCAAATACACGGAATTCAAAGCCCTGTTCCTAAGGTCTTTCGGACTCTCACGCCGCGAGCGAGCTGCCCGTTTACTGCACCTGGATGGCTTGGGAGACAGACCTCCATCGGCTTTAATGAACGAGATGTTGTCTCTGGCCGACGGACACACACCCTGCCTCATGTTTGAGCAGGCATTCCTGGAGCAGCTGCCCGAGGACATACGCCTGCTGCTGTCCGACGCGGATTTCAGCGACCCCCGGAAGGTGGCAGCCCGGGTGGACTTTCTGTGGAACGCCAAGAAGGAGAGAGGAGCGTCCATCGCACTGATCACCCGGCCACTCTCCCAGCAGCAAACCAGTCCAGGCTCGGCCGCAGAGCACGATAACCCCAGAGGCAGGGGTGGGGAGCCCAACGTACAATGGTGTTTCTACCACCGGCGGTGGGGCGCAGAAGCCCGCCGTTGTCGCCCGCACTGCCAGTTCCCGGGAAACGCCAGGGCCAGCCGCCGCTGATGGCTACGGCGGCTGGCCATCGGGATAGCCTCCTGTATGTGTGGGACCAGCGGTCGGGACGCCGTTTTTTGGTCGACACCGGTGCCGAGATCAGCGTCTTACTTCCGACGAGTTACGACACCCGCAACAGGGCACGGGGTCCCCCCCCCCCCCGAGGGCCGTGAACGGCAGCACAGTAAGGACCTATGGCACCCGTACGGTGCAGCTACAGTTCGGCTCCAGCCAGTTCACGTGGGACTTCACACTGGCCGCGTAGCCCAACCGCTTCGGGGTGCGGTTTTTTTTGCGGTCTCACAGCCTGCAGGTCGACCTGCCCAGGAAGAGACTGGTCCACGCCGAGACCTTTCAGACGTTCTCCCTGGGTGCAGCCCAGTTGCCAGCCCCTCACCTCGGCTCCATCACGCTGTCCGACAACGACTTCACCAGGGTCCTGGCGGATTTCCCATCGGTTCTGGCACCGCAGTTCACGGCAGCCATGCCCCGACACGGCGTACAGCACCACATCCCAACTCAGGGACCACCCCTCCACGCCCGCGCTCGGCGGCTTCCCCCGGACAAGCTCCGACTGGCGAAGGAGGAGTTCAAGAGGATGGAGGAATTGGGGATCATCCGGCGGTCCGACAGCCCATGGGCCTCCCCCCTGCACATGGTGCCCAAAGCGACGGGAGGCTGGAGACCGTACGGCGACTACCGCAGGCTGAACGAGGCAACCACTCCGGACCGCTACCCTGTGCCGCACATTCAGGACTTTGCAGCAAACCTGCACGGCGCACGGATCTTCTCCAAGGTAGACCTCGTCCGAGGGTACCATCAAATCCCGATGCATCCGGACGACGTCCCCAAAACGGCTCTCATCACCCCGTTCGGCCTTTTCGTGTTCCTCCGCATGCCGTTCGGCCTGAAGAATGCCACACAGACGGTTCAGCGGTTAATGGACGCGGTGGGACGCGACCTGGACTTCGTATTCATCTACTTGGACGACATCCTCATAGCCTGCAGCAGTCGTCAGGAGCATCTGTCCCACCTCCGTCAACTCTGCGCCCGACTTACAATCAACCCCGCCAAATGCCAGTTCGGACTCGATACCATTGACTTCCTGGGCCACAGGATTACTAAAGACGGGGCAACCCCTCTGCCCGCTAAGGTAGATGCGGTCCGCCATTTCCCCCGACCCACCACGGTCATAGGCCTTCAGGAATTCGTAGGTATGATCATTTTCTACCACCGCTTCTTCCCTTCAGCTGCCCGGATCATGCGCCCCCTGTTCGCCCTGCTGTCCGGTCCGGGCAAGGACATTACCCGGGACGAGGAGTTCGCCGCTGCTTTCATTCAAACGAAGGAAGCTTTGGCGAACGCCGCAATGCTAGTACATCCCAGAATGGACGTCCCTACCGCCCTCACAGCGGACGCATCTAACACGGCAGTCGGTGGGGTGCTAGAGCAACTCATCGCAGGTCGCTGGCAACCCCTGGCGTTTTTCAGCAAACACCTGCGGCCACCCGAGCTCAAGTACAGTGCTTTCGACCGGGAACTGTTGGCGCTCTACCTGGCAATCCGGCATTTCAGGTACTTCTTAGAAGGTCGGCCCTTCACCGCGTTCACGGACCACAAACCGCTTACCTTTACGATCACGAAAGCGTCCGACCCCTGGTCGTCCCGCCAGCAGCGCCATCTGTCCTACATCTCTGAATACACGACGAACGTCCGGCACGTCTCGGGTAAGGACAATGTCGTGGCGGATGCGCTCTCTCGCCCTACCGTTCATGCCCTTTCCCAAGGGGTAGGCTTTGAGGCGCTGGCAGAGGCGCAGCAGGCGGATGAGGAGATCCCTAGTTACAGAACCGCAGTCTCCGGTTTGCAGCTCCAGGACCTCCCCGTGGGCCCGGCTGAGAGGACCCTACTCTGTGACGTCGCCATCGGCCAGCCCCGTCCCGTCGTCCCGGCACCTTGGCGGCGGCGCGTTTTCGACTCCATTCATAACTTGGCGCATCCTTCCATCCGGACAACTGTCCGGCTGGTTTCCAGCAGGTTCGTTTGGCACGGACTCCGCAAACAGGTCAGTGAATGGGCCAAAACGTGCAAGCACTGCCAGACGGCCAAGGTGCATGCACTGCCAGACGGCCAAGGTGCAGCGGCACACCAAAGCCCCACCGCAGCAGTTCCATCCCGCCCACCGGCGTTTCGACCACATTCATGTGGATATCGTGGGCCCCCTGCCAGTGTCGCGCGGAGCGCGTTACCTCCTGACTATCGTGGACCGGTTCACCAGATGGCCAGAGGCGATCCCGCTCACCGACACCACCTCCGAATCTTGCGCCCGGGCACTGATCGCCACCTGGGCGTCCCGCTTTGGTTACCGGCCCACATTACCTCCGACAGAGGCGCCCAGTTCACCTCCAGCCTGTGGTCAGCTATGGTCAGCCTTTTGGGGACTCAGCTGCAGCACACTACTGCCTACCACCCACAGTCGAACGGACTAGTGGAGCGTTTCCACCGTCACCTGAAGTCGGCCCTCATGGCCCGCCTGCGAGGAGCTAACTGGGCGGCCGAGCTTCCCTGTGCCCGACTCGGCATCCGCACAGCGCCCAAGGACGACCTGCACGCCTCGTCGGCCGAGTTGGTGTACGGCGCACCCCTGGTCGACCCCAGGGAGTTCATACCAGCCCCAAGGGGGCAAGAGGAAGAACCCGCAGCAGTCCTGGGCAGACTACGCGAGAAGCTCGGTAACCTGGCCCCCATACCCACTTCGCAGCATGGGCAGAACCCGACCTGCGGACCCAAAGACCTACAGAACTGTAAGTTTGTGTTTGTACGAAGGGGCGGGCATCGGCCACCACTGCAACGTTCCTACGAGAGGCCGGTTACGGTGCTCCGGAACAACGGGTCCACGTTCGTGCTGGACGTTGGAGGGAGAGAGGAGGTTTTCACGGTGGCCCGACTCAAACCGGCCCACGTGGACCTGGAGCAACCGGTCGTTTCCGGCACCGCGGCGCAGAGGCAGACCTCCCAAACAGGGTCCGGCCCAGACTGTGGACATTGGGGGGGGTCTACCGCCGGTTCTGGGAAGGGGGTTATGTGGCGACCCACTCCCTGGCACACTGGAACCGGCTCACAATTAGCCAGCGTGGAGGCACAGAGGCCAGGTCCGCAACAAAGGGAGAAAAGCTTGCGGGGGTTTGTGAGTACGTGTCTCTTGGAGCATCCGCGCCCGGGGAGGGCGGCATGAGGGAGGCTTTAAAGCAAGGCTGTGAAGTTCGAATAAAATATTCTTTGATTGCAGTTTACCGACTCCGTGTCGTTATTTTAGCGCTGCGTGTAGCACACCGCTACAGTGTAAAGCAGAAGGGTGAAAGGGTGATTAAATATCAATTATTTAAATTGTCAGGAAAATATCTTTGACACTGAAATGGGGGATCTTGATGCAGCAGAAGATTGTGAGGTGTCGGATACACCGGGATTACTCAAACACGGATGCAGGAAAACTTCCTGACTTCCCCCCCCCCCCCCCCCCGTACAGCCCTGCTCTGATGTGAGGTCCCACTCTTCCGAATGAGACTAATGGAGGTGACAGCACACACACCGGCCCTTCGACGTAACATGTCCCTGACAACCAAGGAGGCTTCCTCAGCACATCCCACCTGGCCAGCATCCCTCTAAACGTTTTCAATCAGGAACTTGTCTAAATGTATTGAAAATGGTTCATTTCTAAGAGCGTCTACCATTTCCTCTGACAGCTCGACCCATTTACCGACTGTTGTGAGTGAGGAAACAGCATTTTGGGGCAAGTGAAGCCATCCGCACCGGTCCAGGAGCCTGATGGTTGAAAGGTAACAACTGTTCTTGAACTTGGGCGTGCTGGTGATTTGGGTCACTTTGCGAGGTGTCCATAACTGGGTTATTTTCAGTCCACATTCATTAATCACAGTCATTTTGTTTCTTAGTGTCTGCGACTGGAGAAATATTTTTAGTTCATCTTCGAGTTTAATCTCCTGGCTATTTGCCCCAGTTTCTGTTAGTAGCATGTCTCTGTATGATGTGAATGGATTCTGACCGAATAAGAGGTCTACACTCGTTGGTCAGCTGGCTTGTTTCTGAATCCCCATCGCCATTGACATAGACCACAAGGAAACAAGAGCTGGAGGATGTTATTTGGCTCCTCAAGCCTGCCCACCACTCAGTGTCATCATGGCTGACCTATGTTCTAAGCCACTCTGACATGACCTCACTTTTTCCTCTGTCCTTCACTGCTTCAGCGCCTTTCAGATCGGCTCCCTCCCTTGCAGAGACTGGCGTTGACCCAAAACCCAGTCCGAACTCTCAACATCCTGTTCATTTGATGCCTTTTGTGCTCACCATTCTCAGTGCCTCTGCTTAAACAATACCTCAAGTTTATATGTGAACAGCCTCGACCAACCAACCATCACGTTCCCGTCTGATCCCATCAGCATTCACCTCGATCCAATTCAGGACGAGTTCACAGGCATTTCCATAACTGTTTAATGTCTAACAGAATGATGGTCTGGTCCCAACGTGCCTCCCACCCCCCCCCCCTACTGTCACGTCAACCACTTGTCCTGAGTCATGTCCTGTCGCTGCCCAAAATGTCAAGACTTCACCTTGTCAGCATCTGAAAGGGGTTCAACTACCGCAGGATCGAAGCTGTCCTTGTGTCAGGTGGTTTGTGCTCACAGTCAACGTGGGAGGGTGGAAAACATGAGCAGGGGGGGAGGGGTCCTTGCTGGCTGCTTTTGGGAGGTGTGGAGTGACGGACTGGGCTGCATTCACAACTCTAAAGGCTTTTCCAAGATTGCAGCTGAGCCGGTTGAGAAGCATCTAAAGGCAATTTGACTTTGCACCAAGTATAAGGAATAAAGTCGATGAGCTTGAGGCTCAGTTAGAAATTGGCAAGTACGATATTGTGGGAATAACAGAGACATGGCTTCAAGCGGAAAGGGCCTGGGAAATGAATATTCAAGGATATACATCTTATCGAAAGGACAGACTGACTGGCAGAGGGGGTGGGGTGGCTCTGTTGGTGAGGAATGACATTCAGTCCCTTGCGAGAGGGGGACATAGAAACAGGGGGTGTAGAGCCAGTATGGATAGAACTGAGAAATTCTAAGGGTAGAAAGACCCTAATGGGATTTATCTACAGGGCCCCCAAACAGCAGTCTGGATGTAGGGTGTAAGTTGAATGAAGAGTTAAAATTGGCATATTGCAAAGGTAATGATACAGTTGTCATGGGGGATTTCAACATGCAGGTAGACTGGGAGAATCAGAATGGTACTGGACCCCAAGAAAGGGAGTTTGTGGAGTGCCTCCGAGATGGATTCTTAGAACAGCTTGTACTGGAGCCTACCAGGGAGAAGGCAATTCTAGATTTAGTGTTGTGCAATGAACCGGATTTGATCAGGGACCTGGAGGTGAAGGAACCATTAGGAGGTAGTGACCATGATATGATATGTTTTAACCTACAATTTGAGGAGAAGGGAAAATCGGATGTGTCAGTATTACAGTTGAACAAAGGGAACTATGGAGCTATGAGGGAGGAGCTGGCCAAAGTTCAATGGAACAATACCCTAGCAGGGAAGACAGTGGAACAAAAATGGCAGGTATTTCTGGGAATAATGCAGAAGGTGCAGGATCGGTTCATTACAAAGAGGAAGAAAGATCCTAAGGGGAATAAGGGGCGGCCATGGCTGACGAGGGAAGTAAAGGACAGTATAAAAATAAAAGAGAAGTATAACATAGCAAAGATGAAGCGGGAAACCGGAGGACTGGGAAGCTTTTAAGGAGCAACAGAAGATAACAAAAAGGGCAATACGCCAAGAAAAAATGAGGTACGAAGGTGAACTAGCCAAGAATATAAAGGAGGATAGTAAAAGCTTCTTTAGGTATGTGAATAGCAAAAAATAGTTAAGACCAAAATTGGGCCATTGAAGACAGAAATGGGTGAATTTAGTATGGGGAACAAGGAAATGGCAGACGAGTTGAACAAGTACTTTGGATCTGTCTTCACTAGGGAAGACACAAATGATCCCCCAGATGTAATAGTGGCCAAAGGAACTAGGGTAAAGGATGAACTGAAGGAAATTTATATTAGGCAAGAAACGGTGTTGGATAGACTGTTGAGTCTGAAGGCTGATAAGTCCCCGGGACCTGATGGTCTGCATCCCAGGGTACTTAAAGAGGTGGCTCTAGAAATCGTGGATGCATTGGTAATCATTTTCCAATGTTCTATAGATTCAGGAACAGTTCCTGCTGATTGGAGGGTGGCTAATGTTGTCCCACTTTTCAAGAAAGGAGGGAGAGAGAAAATAGGGAATTATAGACCTGTTAGCCTGACGTCAGTGATGGGAAATATGCTGGAGTCAATTATAAAAGAGGAAATTACGACACATTTGGATAGCAGTAGAAGGATCAGTCCGAGTCAGCATGGATTTATGAAGGGAAAATCATGCTTGACTAATCTTCTGGAGTTTTTTGAGGATGTAACTATGAAAATGGACAAGGGAGAGCCAGTGGATGTAGTGTACCTGAACTTTCAGAAAGCCTTTGATAAAGTCCCACATATGAGATTAGTGGGCAAAATTAGGGCACATGGTGTTGGGGGCAGAGTACTGACATGGATTGAAAATTGGCTGGCTGGCAGGAAACAAAGAGTAGCGGTTAACGGGTCCCTTTCGGAATGGCAGGCTGTGACCAGTGGGGTACCACAAGGTTCAGTGCTGGGACTGCAGCAGTTTACAATATACATTAATGATTTAGATGAAGGGATTAAAAGTAACATTAGCAAATTTGCCAATGACACAAAGCTGGGTGGCAGTGTGAAATGTCAGGAGGATGTTATGAGAATGCAGGGTGACTTGGACAGGTTGGGTGAGTGGGCAAATGTATAGCAGATGTAGTTTAATGTGGATAACTGTGATGTTATCCACTTTGGTGGCAAGAACAGGAAGGCAGATTACTATCTAAATGGAGTCAAGTTAGGGAAAGGGGAAGTACAAAAAGATGTAGGTTTTCTTGTACATCAGTCAATGAAAGCAAGCTTGCAGGTACAGCAGGCAGTGAAGAAAGCTAATGGCATGCTGGCCTTTATAACAAGAGGAATTGAGTATAGGAGTAAAGAGGTCCTTCTGCAGCTGTACAGGGCTCTGGTGAGACCACGCCTGGAGTATTGTGTGTAGTTTTGGTCTTCAAATTTGAGGAAGGACATTCTTGCTATTGAGGGAGTGCAGCATAGGTTCACAAGGTTAATTCCCGGAATGGCGGGACTGTCATATGTTGAAAGATTGGAGTGACTGGGCTTGTATACACTGGAATTTAGAAGGATGAGAGGGGATCTGATTGAAACATATAAGATTATTAAGGGATTGGACACGCTGGAGGCAGGAAGCATGTTCCCGCTGATGTTCCAGAACTAGAGGCCTCAGTTTAAGAATAAGGGGTAGGCCATTTAGAACAGAAATGCAGAAAAACTTTTTCACCCAGAGAGTGGTGGATATGTGGAATGCCCTGCCCCAGAAGGCAGTGGAGGCCAAGTCTCTAGATGCTTTCAAGAGAGAGTTAGATAGAGCTCTTATAGATAGGGGGGGTTAGGGATATGGGGAGATGATCACAGTGAATGGCGGTGTTGTCTAGATGGGCCGAATGGCCTACCCCTGCACCGACTGTCTATTGTCCATTGTCTATTGACTTCACCACCTGCTGAGCGAGGGCTTTTACTATGAGACTATCACAGGTTAGGGTCATTACATTAGCAATCAGAGGAATTATTATTGAGATGCTAATGGCTCCGTTATACATGTTAACAAGACCTGATGAAGGTCAGGAAAGGGAAGCCACAACTCTGAATATTTTAGCTTAAATATGTTTGCCTTTTTATCAGAATAAGACAACATATTGAAAATATTGTTTCAAATTTGACTTGCTAATACTGACCTTTACCTATGCCATGTGACATTTAACAGAGACTGAAAGGTGAGTCCTCTTTTGTATATAATTGTTCAAATTTCATATTATTAAAATTAAAATAAAATATTATTAAAATATTAAAATTCAAAATGCATATACTTTGGTGTTACCACATGCAACCTTTAAAATTCTCTTCGTGCACTGTTGTGCATTTTTTTTAAGGAAACCAGCATGTAGATTGTTCCAAGTATCTGCAAGAACTTGCCACCGCTCTGCAGACGTTGGTTATCGGCTTGTTTCTCCATCTGATTTATATATGTCCTGGATGATGGCAGTCCTTAATAACGGATGTCAATGTTTCGAGGTATCGCATTTAGAAGATGTCCTTGATGCTGTGGAGACAAAATAAGAATGTAATGGAAGGCTTCAAGGAATGCATAGCAACTAGCAACGTAGCAACATAACCCCAGTTGTTTGCTATATATATTAATGATTTAGACGAGGGAATTAAATTCAGCATCCACAAGTTTGCGGATGACACGAAGCTGGGCGGCAGTGTTAGCTGTGAGGAGGATGCTAAGAGGATGCAGGGTGACTTGGATAGGTTAGGTGAGTGGGCAAATTTATGGCAGATGCAATTTAATGTGTACAAATGTGAGGTTATCCACTTTGGCTGCAAGAACAGGAAAACAGATTATTACCTGAACGGTGGCCGATTAGGAAAAGGGGAGGTGCAACAAGACCTGGGTGTCATTGTACACCAGTCATTGAAGGTGGGCATGCAGGTACAGCAGGCGGTGAAAAAGGCAAATGGTATGTTGGCATTCATAGCAAAAGGATTTGAGTACAGGAGCAGGGAGGTTCTACTGCAGTTGTACAAGGCCTTGGTGAGACCGCACCTAGAATATTGTGTGCAGTTTTGGTCCCCTAATCTGAGGAAAGACATTCTTGCCATAGAGGGAGTACAGAGAAGGTTCACCAGATTGATTCCTGGGATGGCAGGACTTTCATATGAAGAAAGACTGGATCGACTAGGCTTATACTCACTGAAATTTAGAAGATTGAGGGGGGATCTTATTGAAACGTATGAAATTCTAAAGGGATTGGACAGGCTAGATGCAGGAAGATTGTTTCTGATGTTGGGGAAGTCCAGAACGAGGGGTCACAGTTTAAGGATAAAGGGGAAGCCTTTTAGGACCGAGATGAGGAGAAATTTCTTCACACAGAGAGTGGTGAATCTGTGGAATTCTCTGCCACAGGAAACAGTTGAGGCCGGTTCATTGGCTATATTTAAGAGGAGGTTAGATGTGGCCTTTGTGGCTAAAGGGATCAGGGGGTATGGAGAGAAAGCAGGTACAGGGTTCTGAGTTGGATGATCAGCCACGATCATACTGAATGGTGGTGCAGGCTCAAAGGGCTGAATGGCCTACTCCTGCACCTATTTTCTATGTTTCTATGTTAACTAAAGAAAACTAGACTACTAACTCCAAGGTACCATTAGTTGCTAGCTTGCAGTCTCTACATTGACTGTATCGAGAATGGCAATTGATTTTGCAATAAGGAATTTGAACACAAGAGAAATCCAGAGTAACTCACACAAGGTATCGGAGGAACTCAATAGGTTGGGCCTAGGATTGGATAGAAAGGGGGAAAAAGCCAAAATAACAATGTGGGGAGAGCGGAAATGGAGGTGACAGGTGAAGAAGAAAAAGAAAAAGGGCTGAAGAAGAAGGAATATGTTAGGAGGGAATAGTAGACCATAAGAGAAAGGGAAGGAGGAGAGGATAGGCAGGTTAGGAGAAGAGAAGAGGTAAGAGGGAAGGCAGAGTGAGGAATGGAAGAGGAGGAAAGAAGGAGGGGTCAATTACTGAAACTTAGAGAAATCGTATTCATTGCCAGAATTTGGAGACATTGTTTTGAACCTACGCAGCTTGCCAAATGGTCAATTTCAATTCTGTATAAAAATGTCATTTTTCTGTCCAGATATCTGAACAGTGTGCTGACAGGGGCCAGACTGTTCACCCTGTACACAGGTAAATAAAGTGACTGAAGAACGAGTGTGAGTGCCCAGGGTCCAGATAATCTGCAACGTCAATGTGGAGTTTGCACTTCTCCCTGTGATCATCTGGTTTCCCACCAGGTGCCCTGGTTTCTTCCCACATCCAAAGAAACTGCAGCCTGGTAAGTTAAATGATGACTGTGAATTGCTCCCTGTTTATAGGTAAATGGTACAGTTTGTCCATGGGGGTCTGGGAAGAATAAGTTGTGTGGCATAAGGATTAGTGTTACAACGAGGACTGGGTGGTTAGTGAAGACTCGATGCGCTGACGGCCCTCGTTCCATAATGTATCTCTCTGCAGCTTCATGACGATGACATGAAGTAATAATCTTCTGAACTTTCAAAGTTCTACATACATTTATTATCAAAGTACGTATACATTATAAATCCGTGAGATTCGTCTGCTCACAGGCAGCCACCGAAACAAAGAAACCCGAAAGAACCCATAAAAAAGATCGCCAAACACGCCAACGTGCAGGGCAAAGAAACAAAATACAAATCCTGCCACCAGTTACTACAAGTAAATTACATTCTGAACTGAAGTCCGCAAAGGGAGTCCGAGAGCTGCATTCAGCAGAGAACTGCGTAAACATCACAGAGCAATGAGCTTAGCAACCCGTTGAGAAGGCAGGTGCACGGGGTTGACTGGGATCCGGGATCAGCCATGATGGAATGCTGCAGCAGACTCGATGGGCTGAATGGCCAATTCTGCTCCTCTGTCTTATGGTCGTCTGATCCCTCGCCTCATTTACCAAATTATATCTACGCCAGTGTTCTCAATTCAGTCCTCATCTCTGGTTGATGTCGAGATTGCACGTTCTCTCTTGGCCACATAGTTTTCCTTTTTAGACTAGATTCAACTTTATTGTCATTGTACCGAGTACAGATACAAAGCCAAATGAAATGCTGTTAGCATCTAACCAGAAGTGCAAAAGAATAGTGCTATTTACAAAATAACTGTGCAGAAGAAGTAATTGCTACGGCACACAGATATAAAAGTACTGAGACAGTCCAATATGAGTGCAATCATGATGTGAGGGTCAGCAGGGTCACAGCCTCAGGGAAGAAGCTCTTCCTGTGCCTGCTGGTGCGGGAGCGGAGGCTCCTGTAGCGCCTACCGGATGGGAGGAGAGTGAAAAGTCCCCGGTTAGGGTGAGATGCATCCTTGATAATGCTTTTCACCCTGCCCAGGTAGCATTTATGGTAGGTGTTCTCAATGGTGGGCAGATTTCACCACACGTTGGAGTGCTTTGCGGTCCGATACGGGACAATTGCCAGACCACACTGAGATACAGACGGTGAGTCTGCTCTCAATGGTACAGCGGTAAAAGTCCGTCAGTATCCTGGGACAGAGGTCAGCGTTCTTGATGCTCCGCAGGAAATAAAGGCGCTGTTGCACCTTTTTGCTCAGGTGGAGGAGTTCAGGGACCAGGTGAGATCCTCAGAAATGGGACATCAAGGAACTTGAAGCTTGATACACGCTCCACTGCAGCTCCATTGATGTCGACGGGGACGTGAGTGTGGCTCCCAGCATGCCTGAAGTCCACAATGATCTCCTTGGTCTTCTGGGTGTTAAGGGCCAGGTTGTTGTCAGCACTCCACACGGCCAGGTGCTGGACCTTATCTCTGTAGGCTGTCTCGTCATCGCCTCTGATCAGGCCAACCACTGTGGTGTCATCTGCAAACCTGATTATGGAGTTAGAACCATGTACAGGAACGCAGGAAAGGGCTGCAGCACACGGCCTTGAGGCACGCCGGTGTTCAGGCTGAGAGTGGAGGAGGAGAGGTTGAAAATCTTAACAGATTGGTGTCTGTTAGTCAGAAAGTCTAAGGTCCAGAGGGATGAGCTGATGAAAAGCTGGTGAAGTTTGCCGATCAGCTCGGAGGGGGTCACAGTATTGAATGCCGAACTGAAGCCAATGAACAGCGTTCTGATGTAAGAGTTGGGGCTGTCCAGGTGGGCCAGGGCAGAGTGAAGTGCCGTGGAGATGGCGTCCTCTGTTGACCTGTTGGTGCGATAGGCAAATTGCTGGGGGTCCAGGGTAGTGGGCAGACAGGATTTCAGATCTGATAGTACCAGTCTCTCAAAGCACTTTGCAATGATGGGGGTGAGTGCAACTGGGCAGAAGTCTCAGTCCCGTGGCAGTGGAATGCTTCGCCACTGGGATCTGGGTGCTCTGATTTCCGCAGCTGAGTTGATAGGTGAATTGGCCGCTGTCCTTTGTCTCCTATGTAGGTGAGTGGCAGAACCGCACGATGTGTGGGTCTATTACAATGTGTGGGTCTATTACAGTGTGTGGATCTATTACAATGTGTGGGTCTATTATAGTGTGTGGGTCTATTACAGTGTGTGGGTCTATTACAATGTGTGGGTCTATTACAGTGTGTGGGTCTATTACAATGTGTGGGTCTATTACAGTGTGTGGGTCTATTACAATGTGTGGGTCTATTACAGTGTGTAGGCCTATTACAATGTGTGGGTCTATTACAGTGTGTGGGTCTATTACAGTGTGTGGGTCTATTACAATGTGTGGGTCTATTACAGTGTGTGGGTCTATTACAGTGTGTGGGTCTATTACAATGTGTGGGTCTATTACAGAGTGTGGGTCTATTACAGTGTGTGGGTCTATTACAATGTGTGGGTCTATTACAGTGTGTGGGTCTATTACAGTGTGTGGGTCTATTACAGTGGGTTCATTTCCCACTGCAGTCTGTACACTCTCCCAGTGATCCACGTGGGCTTCCTTCACCTGCTCCAGTTCCCTCCTGCACTCCAAAGATACACGGGTGAGTAGGTTGGTTGCTCACGTGGGGGTAATTGGGCAGCTTGGGGTTCATGTGCCAGAAAGGCCTGTTATCCTGTTGTAACTCTAACTAAAATAATCAGACAATTGGGGTACGTATGAGAGATTATAGGTTACAGAGAAATATGTTAAGGAATGGGAAAATGGGATTGTTGTGGTGCCAACGTAGATTCAGAGAACTGAAAGACATATTACTGCATTCTAACAAAATATCTACCTTCTTAACAGAGTCAGTCAGAGCTTTCAAAAATGAAATGGAAAATGAAGGGTAATAATGTGGGGAAAGAATTGTTGGGCTGGGATTGGTGTCTCTCAGCACCACGTTCTCACACTATTCCTGTTCTGACTTAGCTGAACATAAATTCATACTCGGGCACAGCCATAATAGAAGAGGCAATTGTTGTCAGCCATTCCGTTGAGAAGCTTGTCTTCCTTCTGTAGATTGGATCTGATCACCTCACAACTGAGAAAGTGTATTTTCAAATGCTGTGAGTGTTGGCAGCAACAACGCAGAGACACATTTTAATAAGGGCCAATAATAAGGTCAGAGTTTGGAACACTGTGTCAGAGAGTATGAAAACGTAGCCTGTGACACATCGAATCCTTGCCACCATCAAGCACCCAATCATACTAATCCTACTGTCATCAGAAAGTAACTGGACTCCGAAAACTTGCAGCCAATCCTCAATCTTACTTGATTTGACTTGTGTAGCAGGAAAACAACATGGCCCTTGTCAGCACACGGTTCTGAAGCTGGAACACAGAAAATACCATCTTTGTACAAAATTGACACCAGCCAAATAGCCGACCCACAGGAATGCCTCTGGGATGTGGGAGGGAAGTGGAACACCCGGAGGAAACCCACACATTCAGAGGGAGAAGAAAGTGAACACGAGCAGCACTCAGGGTCAGGACTGAACCAAGGTCGCTGGAGCCACGAGGTAGCGTCACTCTGCCACCTTGAAACAACCAGGTGTTCTCAGCCAGTGACACTGCTGAGAGAGCTTCAGAAGGCATGAAGGCAGGTGACCAAAAAGCCGCCGAACGATAACATCTGAGGCACTGAGAGGCAGAGATGGCTGGGAATAAAATCCCAGAAATCCTGTCTGCGAGGGAAAATGGAAATCTGAGAGTGCCGGCTTGAAAGAGGTCTCTGGATATTCGGAATTAACCTGCCAGAATCATGCCAACTCTTTTCATCAAAATGTAGAAGTAATTTTGTAATACTTGCAATATTACTGGTTCACAACCAGGAATTTGTCTTTAAGTAAACAAGTTTTCTATTCTCTGGCAAGCATTTCCTGTTAAATTCGGAAAATTTAAATAGTGAAATGTGATCTATTTATTGGTTGAACCCCCATCATCCAGGCCATGTCCTCTTCTCACTATTACCACTGGCCAGGAGGTGCAGAAGCCTGAGGTCCCACAGCACCAGGTTTAGGAACAGATGTTACTCTACAAGCATCGGGCACCTGAAATTACAGATTTAACCTCATTCACCACGACTCTGAACAGATTCTATCACTTACAGGGTCACTTTCACAGCTCACTTTCTCAGTATTGCAGGTAGATTTCTTCTGCATGTTGGTTGTTTAACAGTCTTTGTGTGTTTATTTCCAGTTTTATAAAATTCCACTGTGTTTTTCCAGTGAATGCCTGCAAGAAAATGAGTCTCAAGGTAGTTTATGATAACGTACATGTGTTTTGATAGTGGATTTACATTGAACTTTGAACTTGAATGCCTGTTTGTGAGAGCGAGGGCACAGAGAGCTTCAGGAACGAGTGTGAAGTGCTACCGCATTGGCAAGTATTAGGACCATAGAACCTGCTCGGGATTCATCCGCCAAAGTGAAAAGAAAGGACTGATTCTGAGGACAGTATGTTGGACACAGCCATTGAGTAAGGAGTGGGACTGGGTCAGTTGCTACATAGTCAACTGTACATCAAACTAAATCAAGCATGACATAGACTTCGAGACCAAACCTTGCTATCTGCCACTAGTGGGATGTGTGACAGTGAGCTATCCACTCTCCCCTACCCTATACCTTTAGAGACCATAAGGACACAAGATATAGGAGCAGAATTAGGCCATTTGGCCCATCGAGTCTGCTCTGTCATTTCATCATGGCTGATCCATTTCCATCTCATCTACAATCTCCTACTTTCTCCCCAGAAGCCCTCATGCCCTGACTAATCAGGAATCTGTCAGCCTCTGTTTTAAGTAGACCCAATGACTTGGCCTCCACAGCCAACTTTGGCCTTGATTTCCACAGATTTACCACTCTCTGGCGAAAAAGAATTCTTCCTCTTCTCTGTTCTAAGTGGATGCCCCTCTATTCTAAGGCTATGCCCTCCGGTCCTACACTCCCCCGCTATCAGTAACATCCTCTGCATATCCACTTCATCGAGGCCTTCCACAATGAGATCTCCTTTCGTTCTTCCTTCAAAGGAAGGGGATCTGTAGCATAGTATGTCCAGAGCCAGCGACATGGAGTCAAGGATTAATTTACTGTTAGTCACTATTGTTATTTAGAGTTACAGCATGGTAACAGGCCCTGCAGGCCCCGTGGGCCCAGCCCACCCAATTACTTCACTTACTTTGTTTTATTATGAGAGACAGCACAGAACAGGCCACACCACCCAGTAACCCACTGATTTAACCCTAGTCTAATCACAGGGAACTGACAATGACCAATTAATCTACTAACCTGTACATCTTTGTTCTGTGGGAGGAAACTAGAGCACTGGGAGAAAGCCCACAGGGTCATGGGGGGAACGTACAAACTCCTCGCTGGCAGCAGTAGCTGAATTGAACCTGACTCACCGGCGCTGTAATGGATTTGCTCTATCCACCAATATCTGAATGATTGTGTTTCAGGAGCCCCAGCGTTTTCTGTGAAAATAGCAATCACTACCTTGGCTAGGAATAAAATACTGGAAATCCTGTCTGCCAGGGAAAATTGGAATCTGAGAGGGCGCCAAAGTATCTGGGCTCGTGTCCCAGCACAGAAGTCTCCATCGTTGTGGATGCTGTCTGTTGGATACAGAAGTCTCCATCGTTGTGGATGCTGTCTGTTGGATACAGAAGTCTCCATCGTTGTGGATGCTGTCTGTTGGATACAGGTCTCTATCGTTGTGGATGCTCTCTGTTGGACACAGAAGTCTCCATCGTTGTGGATGCTGTCTGTTGGATACAGAAGTCTCCATCGTTGTGGATGCTGTCTGTTGGATACAGAAGTCTCCATCGTTGTGGATGCTGTCTGTTGGACACAGAAGTCTCCATCGTTGTGGAATCTGTCTGTTGGATACAGAAGTCTCCATCGTTGTGGATGCTCTCTGTTGGGTACAGAAGTCCCCATCGTTGTGGATGCTCTCTGTTGGATACAGAAGTCTCCATCGTTGTGGATGCTCTCTGTTGGACACAGAAGTCTCCATCATTGTGGCATCTGTCTGTTGGATACAGAAGTCTCCATCGTTGTGGAATCTGTCTGTTGGATACAGAAGTCTCTATCGTTGTGGATGCTGTCTGTTGGATACAGAAGTCTCCATCGTTGTGGATGCTGTCGGTTGGATACAGAAGTCTCCATCGTTGTGGATGCTGTCTATTGGATACAGAAGTCTCCATCGTTGTGGATGCTCTCTGTTGGATACAGAAGTCTCCATCGTTGTGGATGCTGTCTGTTGGATACAGAAGTCTCCATCGTTGTGGATGCTGTCGGTTGGATACAGAAGTCTCCATCGTTGTGGATGCTGTCTGTTGGATACAGGTCTCTATCGTTGTGGATGCTGTCTGTTGGACACAGAAGTCTCCATCGTTGTGGATGCTCTCTATTGGATACAGAAGTCTCCATCGTTGTGGATGCTGTCTGTTGGATACAGAAGTCTCCATCGTTGTGGATGCTCTCTGTTGGACACAGAAGTCTCCATCATTGTGGCATCTGTCTGTTGGATACAGAAGTCTCCATCGTTGTGGAATCTGTCTGTTGGATACAGAAGTCTCTATCGTTGTGGATGCTGTCTGTTGGATACAGAAGTCTCCATCGTTGTGGATGCTCTCTGTTGGACACAGAAGTCTCCATCATTGTGGCATCTGTCTGTTGGATACAGAAGTCTCCATCGTTGTGGAATCTGTCTGTTGGATACAGAAGTCTCTATCGTTGTGGATGCTGTCTGTTGGATACAGAAGTCTCCATCGTTGTGGATGCTGTCGGTTGGATACAGAAGTCTCCATCGTTGTGGATGCTGTCTATTGGATACAGAAGTCTCCATCGTTGTGGATGCTCTCTGTTGGATACAGAAGTCTCCATCGTTGTGGATGCTGTCTGTTGGATACAGAAGTCTCCATCGTTGTGGATGCTGTCGGTTGGATACAGAAGTCTCCATCGTTGTGGATGCTGTCTGTTGGATACAGAAGTCTCCATCGTTGTGGATGCTGTCTGTTGGACACAGAAGTCTCCATCGTTGTGGAATCTGTCTGTTGGATACAGAAGTCTCCATCGTTGTGGATGCTGTCTGTTGGATACAGAAGTCTCCATCGTTGTGGATGCTGTCTGTTGGATACAGAAGTCTCCATCGTTGTGGATGCTGTCGGTTGGATACAGAAGTCTCCATCGTTGTGGATGCTGTCTATTGGATACAGAAGTCTCCATCGTTGTGGATGCTCTCTGTTGGATACAGAAGTCTCCATCGTTGTGGATGCTGTCGGTTGGATACAGAAGTCTCCATCGTTGTGGATGCTGTCTGTTGGATACAGGTCTCTATCGTTGTGGATGCTGTCTGTTGGATACAGAAGTCTCCATCGTTGTGGTTGCTGTCTGTTGGATACAGAAGTCTCCATCGTTCTGGATGCTCTCTGTTGGATTCAGGTCTCTATCGTTGTGGATGCTGTCTGTTGGACACAGAAGTCTCCATCGTTGTGGATGCTCTCTATTGGATACAGAAGTCTCCATCGTTGTGGATGCTGTCTGTTGGATACAGAAGTCTCCATCGTTGTGGATGCTGTCTGTTGGACACAGAAGTCTCCATCGTTGTGGAATCTGTCTGTTGGATACAGAAGTCTCCATCGTTGTGGATGCTGTCTGTTGGACACAGAAGTCTCCATCGTTGTGGATGCTGTCTGTTGGACACAGAAGTCTCCATCGTTGTGGATGCTGTCTGTTGGATACAGAAGTCTCCATCGTTGTGGATGCTGTCTGTTGGACACAGAAGTCTCCATCGTTGTGGATGCTGTCTGTTGGACACAGAGCAGAAATAGACTCTCGGCACAATGAGTTCTCACTAACTGCAAACTCCCATCAAATCCCTGCAGAAAACAAAAAGTCCTGACGAAGGGTCTCGGCCTGAAACGTTGACTGCTCCGTTCAACGGATGCTGACTGACCTGCTGAGTTCCTCCAGCTTGTTTGTACGTATTGAACTCCCTGCAGAATCTGCCATCACTGATGCTCTGTCCTTCCCACCAGGGGCAATTTACCATGGTCGAACAGTCACCTGCATATCCATAAGACCATATGATATAGGAGCAGTATTAGGCAATTTGGCCCATCGAGCCTGCTCCTCCATTTCATCAAGGCTGATCTATATTTCCTCTTAGCACTAATCTCCAGCCTTCCCCAGTATCCATCCGTGGCCTGACCCATCGAGAATCTGTCAAACTCTGCCTTAAATATTCAGAAATTCTTGGCCTCCGTAGCTGCCTGTGGCAATGAATTCCACAAATTCACCGCTCCCTGGCTAAAGAAATTCCTCCTCATCTCCATTCTAAAAGGTCGTCCTGTGGCGACCCACATCCTAGCGCACTCGAACCGGCTCACAAACAGCCAGCGCGCCGGCACGAAGGCCAGTCCCAAAAAGGCGCCAGGTCTGCTTCACTAACAAAGGGAAAAGCTCGCGCGGGAATGTGAATACGTGACCCGTACAGTATCCGTACACGGGACAGGACTGTGAATACGTGCCCCCTACAGTATCCGTACACGGGAATGGACTGTGAATATGTGCCCCCTACAGCATCCGTGCGGGGGACGGGACTGTGAATATGTGCCCCCTATAGCATCCGTACACGGGACGGGAATGAGAATACGTGCCCCCTACAGCATTCGCGCACGGGACCGGACTGTGAATACGTGTCCCCTATAGCATCCGTACACGGGACGGGACTGTGAATACGTGACCCCTACAGCATCCGTACACGGGACGGGACTGTGAATACGTGCCCCCTACAGTATCCGCGCACGGGACAGGACTGTGAATACGTGCCTCCTATAGTATCCGTACACGGGACGGGACTGTGAACACGTGCCCCCTACAGCATCCGTACACGGGACGGGACTGTGAATACGTGCCCCCTACTGTATCCGTACACGGGACGGGACTGTGAATACGTGCCCGCTACAGCATCCGCGCACGGGACAGGACTGTGAATACGTGCCCACCTACAGTATCCGTACACGGGACGGAACTGTGAATACGTGCCCACTACAGTATCCGTACACGGGACAGGACTGTGAATACGTGCCTCCTACAGTATCCGTACACGGGACAGGACTGTGAATACGTGCCCCCTACAGTATCCGTACACGGGACAGGACTGTGAATACGTGCCCCCTACAGCATCCGTACACGGGACAGGACTGTGAATACGTGCCCCCAACAGTATCCGTACACGGGACGGAACTGTGAATACGTGCCCCCTACAGTATCCGTACACGGGACGGGACTGTGAATACGTGCCCCTTACAGTATCCGTGCGGGGGACAGGACTGTGAATACGTGCCCCCTACAGTATCCGTACACGGGACGGGACTGTGAATTCGTGCCTCCTACAGCATCCGTACACGGGACAGGACTGTAAATACGTGCCTCCTATAGTATCCGTACACGGGACAGGACTGTGAATACGTGCCCCCTACAGTATCCGTACACGGGACAGGACTGTGAATACGTGCCCCCTACAGCATCCGCACACGGGACAGGACTGTGAATACGTGCCCCCAACAGTATCCGTACACGGGACGGGACTGTAAATACGTGCCCCCTACAGTATCCGTACACGGGACGGGACTGTGAATACGTGCCCCCTACAGCATCCGCGCACGGGACAGGACTGTGAATACGTGCCCCCTACAGCATCCGCGCACGGGACAGGACTGTGAATACGTGCCCAACTACAGTATCCGTACACGGGACGGGACTGTGAATACGTGCCCCCTACAGCATCCGCGCACGGGACAGGACTGTGAATACGTGCCCCCTACAGCATCCGCGCACGGGACAGGACTGTGAATACGTGCCCACCTACAGTATCCGTACACGGGAAGGGACTGTGAATATGTGCCCCCTACAGTATCCGTGCACGGGACGGGACTGTGAATACGTGCCCCCTACAGTATCCGTACACGGGACGGGACTGTGAATACATGCCCCTTACAGTATCCGTGCGGGGGACAGGACTGTGAATACGTGCCCCCTACAGTATCCGTACACGGGACGGGACTGTGAATTCGTGCCTCCTACAGCATCCGTACACGGGACAGGACTGTGAATACGTGCCTCCTACAGTATCCGTACACGGGACAGGACTGTGAATACGTGCCCCCTACAGTATCCGTACACGGGACAGGACTGTGAATACGTGCCCCCTACAGCATCCGTACACGGGACAGGACTGTGAGTACGTGCCCCCAACAGTATCCGTACACGGGACGGAACTGTGAATACGTGCCCCCTACAGTATCCGTACACGGGACGGGACTGTGAATACGTGCCCCTTACAGTATCCGTGCGCGGGACAGGACTGTGAATACGTGCCCCCTACAGTATCCGTACACGGGACGGGACTGTGAATTCGTGCCTCCTACAGCATCCGTACACGGGACAGGACTGTGAATACGTGCCTCCTACAGTATCCGTACGCGGGACAGGACTGTGAATACGTGCCCCCTACAGTATCCGTACACGGGACAGGACTGTGAATACGTGCCCCCTACAGCATCCGTACACGGGACAGGACTGTGAATACGTGCCCCCAACAGTATCCGTACACGGGACGGGACTGTAAATACGTGCCCCCTACAGTATCCGTACACGGGACGGGACTGTGAATACGTGCCCCCTACAGCATCCGTGCGGGGGACGGGACTGTGAATACGTGCCCCCTACAGCATCCGTGCGGGGGACGGGACTGTGAATACGTGCCCCCTACAGCATCCGTGCGGGGGACGGGACTGTGAATATGTGCCCCCTACAGCATCCGTACACGGGACAGGACTGTGAATACGTGCCCCCAACAGTATCCGTACACGGGACGGGACTGTAAATACGTGTCCCCTACAGTATCCGTACACGGGACGGGACTGTGAATACGTGCCCCCTACAGCATCCGTGCGGGGGACGGGACTGTGAATACGTGCCCCCTACAGCATCCGTGCGGGGGACGGGACTGTGAATACGTGCCCCCTACAGCATCCGTGCGGGGGACGGGACTGTGAATACGTGCCCCCTACAGCATCCGTGCGGGGGACGGGACTGTGAATATGTGCCCCCTACAGCATCCGTACACGGGACAGGACTATGAATACGTGCCCCCAACAGTATCCGTACACGGGACGGGACTGTAAATACGTGCCCCCTACAGTATCCGTACACGGGACGGGACTGTGAATACGTGCCCCCTACAGCATCCGTGCGGGGGACGGGACTGTGAATACGTGCCCCCTACAGCATCCGTGCGGGGGACGGGACTGTGAATATGTGCCCCCTACAGCATCCGTGCACGGGAAGGGACTGTGAATACGTGCCCCCTACAGCATTCGTTCGGGGGACGGGACTGTGAATACGTGCCCCCTATAGCATCCGTACACGGGACGGGAATGAGAATACGTGCCCCCTACAGCATCCGCGCACGGGACAGGACTGTGAATACGTGCCCACTACAGCATCCGCGCACGGGACAGGACTGTGAATACGTGCCCCCTACAGTATCCGTACACGGGACGGGACTGTGAATACGTGCCCCCTACAGTATCCGTACACGGGACGGGACTGTGAATACGTGCCCCCTGCAGTATCCGTGCGGGGGAGAGGACTGTGAATACGTGCCCCCTACAGTATCCGTACACGGGACAGGACTGTGAATATGTGCCCCCTACTGCATCCGTACACGGGACAGGACTGTGAACACGTGCCCCCTACAGCATCCGTGCGGGGGACAGGACTGTGAATACGTGCCCCCTACAGCATCCGTGCGGGGTACAGGACTGTGAATACGTCCCCCCTACAGCATCCGTGCGGGGGATAGGACAGTGAATACGAGCCCCCTACAGTATCCGCGCCCGGGACGGGACTGTGAATACGTGCCCCCTACAGCATCCGCGCACGGGACGGGTCTGTGAATAGGTGCCCCCTATAGCATCCGTACACGGGACGGGAATGAGAATGCGTGCCCACCTACAGTATCCGTACACGG
Source organism: Hypanus sabinus (assembly GCF_030144855.1). Classification (NCBI taxonomy): domain Eukaryota; kingdom Metazoa; phylum Chordata; class Chondrichthyes; order Myliobatiformes; family Dasyatidae; genus Hypanus; species Hypanus sabinus. The sequence continues at coordinate 185,656,700 of NC_082710.1, read as the reverse complement.
GACGGGACTGTGAATACGTGCCCCCTACAGCATCCGTACACGGGACGGGACTGTGAATATGTGCCCTCTACAGCATCCGCGCACGGGACAGGACTGTGAATACGTGCCCCCTACAGCATCCGTGCGGGGTACAGGACTGTGAATACGTCCCCCCTACAGCATCCGTGCGGGGGATAGGACAGTGAATACGAGCCCCCTACAGTATCCGCGCCCGGGACGGGACTGTGAATACGTGCCCCCTACAGCATCCGCGCACGGGACGGGTCTGTGAATACGTGCCCCCTATAGCATCCGTACACGGGACGGGAATGAGAATGCGTGCCCACCTACAGTATCCGTACACGGGACGGGACTGTGAATACGTGCCCCCTACAGCATCCGTACACGGGACGGGACTGTGAATACGTGCCCCCTACAGCATCCGTACACGGGACGGGACTGTGAATATGTGCCCTCTACAGCATCCGCGCACGGGACAGGACTGTGAATACGCGCTCCCTACAGCATCCGTACACGGGACGGGACTGTGAATATGTGCCCTCTACAGCATCCACGCACGGGACAGGACTGTGAATACGTGTCCCCTACAGTATCCGTACATGGGACAGGACTGTGAATATGTGCCCCCTACAGCAACCGTACACGGGACAGGACTGTGAATATGTGCCTCCTACAGCATCCGTGCGGGGTACAGGACTCTGAATACGTCCCCCCTACAGCATCCGTGCAGGGGATAGGACTGTGAATACGTGCCCCCTACAGCATCCGTGCGGGGGATGGTACTGTGAATACGTGCCCCCTACAGCATCCGTGCGGGGGACGGGACTGTGAATACGTGCCCCCTACAGCATCCGTGTGGGGGACGGGACTGTGAATACGTGCCCCCTACAGCATCCGTGCGGGGGATAGGACTGTGAATACGTGCCCCCTACAGCATCCGTGCGGGGGACGGGACTGTGAAAACGTGCCCCCTACAGCATCCGTACACGGGACGGGACTGTGAATACGTGCCCCCTACAGCATTCGCGCACGGGACTGGACTGTGAATACGTGTCCCCTATAGCATCCGTACACGGGACGGGAATGTGAATACGTGCCCCCTACAGCATCCGTACACGGGACGGGACTCTGAATACGTGCCCCCTACAGTATCCGCGCACGGGACAGGACTGTGAATACGTGCCTCCTACAGTATCCGTACACGGGACGGGACTGTGAATACGTGCCCCCTACAGCATCCGTACACGGGACGGGACTGTGAATACGTGCCCACGACAGTATCCGTACACGGGACGGGACTGTGAATTCGTGCCTCCTACAGCATCCGTACACGGGACAGGACTGTGAATACGTGCCTCCTACAGTATCCGTACACGGGACAGGACTGTGAATACGTGCCCCCTACAGTATTCGTACACGGGACGGGACGGTGAATTCGTGCCTCCTACAGCATCCGTACACGGGACAGGACTGTGAATACGTGCCCCCTACAGCATCCGTACACAGGACAAGACTGTGAATACGTGCCCCCTACAGCATCCGTGCGGGGGACGGGACTGTGAATACGTGCCCCCTACAGTATCCGTACACGGGACGGGACTGTGAATACGTGCCCCCTACAACATCCGTGCGGGGGACGGGACTGTGAATACGTGCCCCTACAGCATCCGTGCGGGGGACGGGACTGAGAATACGTGCCCCCTACCGCATCCGTGCGGGGGACGGGACTGTGAATACGTGCCCCCTACAGCATCCGTGCGGGGGACGGGACTGTGAATATGTGCCCCCTACAGCATCCGTGCACGGGAAGGGACTGTGAATACGTGCCCCCTACAGCATTCGTGCGGGGGACGGGACTGTGAATACGTGCCCCCTATAGCATCCGTACACGGGACGGGAATGAGAATACGTGCCCCCTACAGCATCCGCGCACGGGACAGGACTGTGAATACGTGCCCACTACAGCATCCGTACACGGGACAGGACTGTGAATACGTGCCCCCAACAGTATCCGTACACGGGACGGGACTGTGAATACGTGCCCCCTACAGCATCCGTGCGGGGGACGGGACTGTGAATACGTGCCCCCTACAGCATCCGTGCGGGGGACGGGACTGTGAATATGTGCCCCCTACAGCATCCGTACACGGGACAGGACTGTGAATACGTGCCCCCAACAGTATCCGTACACGGGACGGGACTGTAAATACGTGCCCCCTACAGTATCCGTGCGGGGGACGGGACTGTGAATACGTGCCCCCTACAGCATCCGTGCGGGGGACGGGACTGTGAATATGTGCCCCCTACAGCATCCGTACACGGGACAGGACTGTGAATACGTGCCCCCAACAGTATCCGTACACGGGACGGGACTGTGAATACGTGCCCCCTACAGCATCCGTGCGGGGGACGGGACTGTGAATACGTGCCCCCTACAGCATCCGTGCGGGGGACGGGACTGTGAATATGTGCCCCCTACAGCATCCGTGCACGGGAAGGGACTGTGAATACGTGCCCCCTACAGCATTCGTGCGGGGGACGGGACTGTGAATACGTGCCCCCTATAGCATCCGTACACGGGACGGGAATGAGAATACGTGCCCCCTACAGCATCCGCGCACGGGACAGGACTGTGAATACGTGCCCACTACAGCATCCGTACACGGGACGGGACTGTGAATACGTGCCCCCTACAGCATCCGTGCGGGGGACGGGACTGTGAATACGTGCCCCCTACAGCATCCGTGCGGGGGACGGGACTGTGAATACGTGCCCCCTACAGCATCCGTGCGGGGGACGGGACTGTGAATATGTGCCCCCTACAGCATCCGTGCGGGGGACGGGACTGTGAATATGTGCCCCCTACAGCATCCGTACACGGGACAGGACTGTGAATACGTGCCCCCAACAGTATCCGTACACGGGACGGGACTGTAAATACGTGCCCCCTACAGTATCCGTGCGGGGGACGGGACTGTGAATACGTGCCCCCTACAGCATCCGTGCGGGGGACGGGACTGTGAATATGTGCCCCCTACAGCATCCGTACACGGGACAGGACTGTGAATACGTGCCCCCAACAGTATCCGTACACGGGACGGGACTGTGAATACGTGCCCCCTACAGCATCCGTGCGGGGGACGGGACTGTGAATACGTGCCCCCTACAGCATCCGTGCGGGGGACGGGACTGTGAATATGTGCCCCCTACAGCATCCGTGCACGGGAAGGGACTGTGAATACGTGCCCCCTACAGCATTCGTGCGGGGGACGGGACTGTGAATACGTGCCCCCTATAGCATCCGTACACGGGACGGGAATGAGAATACGTGCCCCCTACAGCATCCGCGCACGGGACAGGACTGTGAATACGTGCCCACTACAGCATCCGCGCACGGGACAGGACTGTGAATACGTGGCCCCTACAGTATCCGTACACGGGACGGGACTGTGAATACGTGCCCCCTACAGTATCCGTACACGGGACGGGAATGTGAATACGTGCCCCCTGCAGTATCCGTGCGGGGGAGAGGACTGTGAATACGTGCCCCCTACAGTATCCGTACACGGGACAGGACTGTGAATATGTGCCCCCTACAGCATCCGTACACGGGACAGGACTGTGAACACGTGCCCCCTACAGCATCCGTGCGGGGGACAGGACTGTGAATACGTGCCCCCTACAGCATCCGTGCGGGGTACAGGACTGTGAATACGTCCCCCCTACAGCATCCGTGCGGGGGATAGGACTGTAAATACGTGCCCCCTACAGTATCCGTACACGGGACGGGACTGTGAATACGTGTCCCCTACAGCATCCGTGCGGGGGACGGGACTGTGAATACGTGCCCCCTACAGCATCCGTGCGGGGGACGGGACTGTGAATACGTGCCCCCTACAGCATCCGTGCGGGGGACGGGACTGTGAATACGTGCCCCCTACAGCATCCGTGCGGGGGACGGGACTGTGAATATGTGCCCCCTACAGCATCCGTACACGGGACAGGACTGTGAATACGTGCCCCCAACAGTATCCGTACACGGGACGGGACTGTAAATACGTGCCCCCTACAGTATCCGTGCGGGGGACGGGACTGTGAATACGTGCCCCCTACAGCATCCGTGCGGGGGACGGGACTGTGAATATGTGCCCCCTACAGCATCCGTACACGGGACAGGACTGTGAATACGTGCCCCCAACAGTATCCGTACACGGGACGGGACTGTGAATACGTGCCCCCTACAGCATCCGTGCGGGGGACGGGACTGTGAATACGTGCCCCCTACAGCATCCGTGCGGGGGACGGGACTGTGAATATGTGCCCCCTACAGCATCCGTGCACGGGAAGGGACTGTGAATACGTGCCCCCTACAGCATTCGTGCGGGGGACGGGACTGTGAATACGTGCCCCCTATAGCATCCGTACACGGGACGGGAATGAGAATACGTGCCCCCTACAGCATCCGCGCACGGGACAGGACTGTGAATACGTGCCCACTACAGCATCCGCGCACGGGACAGGACTGTGAATACGTGGCCCCTACAGTATCCGTACACGGGACGGGACTGTGAATACGTGCCCCCTACAGTATCCGTACACGGGACGGGAATGTGAATACGTGCCCCCTGCAGTATCCGTGCGGGGGAGAGGACTGTGAATACGTGCCCCCTACAGTATCCGTACACGGGACAGGACTGTGAACACGTGCCCCCTACAGCATCCGTGCGGGGGACAGGACTGTGAATATGTGCCCCCTACAGCATCCGTGCACGGGAAGGGACTGTGAATACGTGCCCCCTACAGCATCCGTGCGGGGGATAGGACTGTAAATACGTGCCCCCTACAGTATCCGTACACGGGACGGGACTGTGAATACGTGCCCCCTACAGCATCCGTGCGGGGGACGGGACTGTGAATACGTGCCCCCTGCAGCATCCGTGCGGGGGACGGGACTGTGAATACGTGCCCCCTACAGCATCCGTGCGGGGGACGGGACTGTGAATACGTGCCCCCTACAGCATCCGTGCGGGGGACGGGACTGTGAATATGTGCCCCCTACAGCATCCGTACACGGGACAGGACTGTGAATACGTGCCCCCAACAGTATCCGTACACGGGACGGGACTGTAAATACGTGCCCCCTACAGTATCCGTGCGGGGGACGGGACTGTGAATACGTGCCCCCTACAGCATCCGTGCGGGGGACGGGACTGTGAATATGTGCCCCCTACAGCATCCGTACACGGGACAGGACTGTGAACACGTGCCCCCTACAGCATCCGTGCGGGGGACAGGACTGTGAATATGTGCCCCCTACAGCATCCGTACACGGGACAGGACTGTGAATACGTGCCCCCAACAGTATCCGTACACGGGACGGGACTGTGAATACGTGCCCCCTACAGCATCCGTGCGGGGGACGGGACTGTGAATACGTGCCCCCTACAGCATCCGTGCGGGGGACGGGACTGTGAATATGTGCCCCCTACAGCATCCGTGCACGGGAAGGGACTGTGAATACGTGCCCACTACAGCATTCGTGCGGGGGACGGGACTGTGAATACGTGCCCCCTATAGCATCCGTACACGGGACGGGAATGAGAATACGTGCCCCCTACAGCATCCGCGCACGGGACAGGACTGTGAATACGTGCCCACTACAGCATCCGCGCACGGGACAGGACTGTGAATACGTGGCCCCTACAGTATCCGTACACGGGACGGGACTGTGAATACGTGCCCCCTACAGTATCCGTACACGGGACGGGAATGTGAATACGTGCCCCCTGCAGTATCCGTGCGGGGGAGAGGACTGTGAATACGTGCCCCCTACAGTATCCGTACACGGGACAGGACTGTGAACACGTGCCCCCTACAGCATCCGTGCGGGGGACAGGACTGTGAATATGTGCCCCCTACAGCATCCGTGCACGGGAAGGGACTGTGAATACGTGCCCCCTACAGCATCCGTGCGGGGGATAGGACTGTAAATACGTGCCCCCTACAGTATCCGTACACGGGACGGGACTGTGAATACGTGCCCCCTACAGCATCCGTGCGGGGGACGGGACTGTGAATACGTGCCCCCTACAGCATCCGTGCGGGGGACGGGACTGTGAATACGTGCCCCCTACAGCATCCGTGCGGGGGACGGGACTGTGAATACGTGCCCCCTACAGCATCCGTGCGGGGGACGGGACTGTGAATATGTGCCCCCTACAGCAACCGTACACGGGACAGGACTGTGAATACGTGCCCCCAACAGTATCCGTACACGGGACGGGACTGTAAATACGTGCCCCCTACAGTATCCGTGCGGGGGACGGGACTGTGAATACGTGCCCCCTACAGCATCCGTGCGGGGGACGGGACTGTGAATATGTGCCCCCTACAGCATCCGTACACGGGACAGGACTGTGAATACGTGCCCCCAACAGTATCCGTACACGGGACGGGACTGTGAATACGTGCCCCCTACAGCATCCGTGCGGGGGACGGGACTGTGAATACGTGCCCCCTACAGCATCCGTGCGGGGGACGGGACTGTGAATATGTGCCCCCTACAGCATCCGTGCACGGGAAGGGACTGTGAATACGTGCCCCCTACAGCATTCGTGCGGGGGACGGGACTGTGAATACGTGCCCCCTATAGCATCCGTACACGGGACGGGAATGAGAATACGTGCCCCCTACAGCATCCGCGCACGGGACAGGACTGTGAATACGTGCCCACTACAGCATCCGCGCACGGGACAGGACTGTGAATACGTGGCCCCTACAGTATCCGTACACGGGACGGGACTGTGAATACGTGCCCCCTACAGTATCCGTACACGGGACGGGAATGTGAATACGTGCCCCCTGCAGTATCCGTGCGGGGGAGAGGACTGTGAATACGTGCCCCCTACAGTATCCGTACACGGGACAGGACTGTGAACACGTGCCCCCTACAGCATCCGTGCGGGGGACAGGACTGTGAATATGTGCCCCCTACAGCATCCGTGCACGGGAAGGGACTGTGAATACGTGCCCCCTACAGCATTCGTTCGGGGGACGGGACAGTGAATACGTGCCCCCTATAGCATCCGTACACGGGACGGGACTGTAAATACGTGCCCCCTACAGTATCCGTACACGGGACAGGACTGTGAATACGTGCCCCCAACAGTATCCGTACACGGGACGGGACTGTAAATACGTGCCCCCTACAGTATCCGTACACGGGACGGGACTGTGAATACGTGCCCCCTACAGCATCCGTGCGGGGGACGGGACTGTGAATACGTGCCCCCTACAGCATCCGTGCGGGGGACGGGACTGTGAATACGTGCCCCCTACAGCATCCGTGCGGGGGACGGGACTGTGAATACGTGCCCCCTACAGCATCCGTGCGGGGGACGGGACTGTGAATATGTGCCCCCTACAGCATCCGTACACGGGACAGGACTGTGAATACGTGCCCCCAACAGTATCCGTACACGGGACGGGACTGTAAATACGTGCCCCCTACAGTATCCGTGCGGGGGACGGGACTGTGAATACGTGCCCCCTACAGCATCCGTGCGGGGGACGGGACTGTGAATATGTGCCCCCTACAGCATCCGTACACGGGACAGGACTGTGAATACGTGCCCCCAACAGTATCCGTACACGGGACGGGACTGTGAATACGTGCCCCCTACAGCATCCGTGCGGGGGACGGGACTGTGAATACGTGCCCCCTACAGCATCCGTGCGGGGGACGGGACTGTGAATATGTCCCCCTACAGCATCCGTGCACGGGAAGGGACTGTGAATACGTGCCCCCTACAGCATTCGTGCGGGGGACGGGACTGTGAATACGTGCCCCCTATAGCATCCGTACACGGGACGGGAATGAGAATACGTGCCCCCTACAGCATCCGCGCACGGGACAGGACTGTGAATACGTGCCCACTACAGCATCCGCGCACGGGACAGGACTGTGAATACGTGGCCCCTACAGTATCCGTACACGGGACGGGACTGTGAATACGTGCCCCCTACAGTATCCGTACACGGGACGGGAATGTGAATACGTGCCCCCTGCAGTATCCGTGCGGGGGAGAGGACTGTGAATACGTGCCCCCTACAGTATCCGTACACGGGACAGGACAGTGAATATGTGCCCCCTACAGCATCCGTACACGGGACAGGACTGTGAACACGTGCCCCCTACAGCATCCGTGCGGGGGACAGGACTGTGAATACGTGCCCCCTACAGCATCCGTGCGGGGTACAGGACTGTGAATACGTCCCCCCTACAGCATCCGTGCGGGGGATAGGACTGTAAATACGTGCCCCCTACAGTATCCGTACACGGGACGGGACTGTGAATACGTGCCCCCTACAGCATCCGTGCGGGGGACGGGACTGTGAATACGTGCCCCCTACAGCATCCGTGCGGGGGACGGGACTGTGAATACGTGCCCCCTACAGCATCCGTGCGGGGGACGGGACTGTGAATACGTGCCCCCTACAGCATCCGTGCGGGGGACGGGACTGTGAATATGTGCCCCCTACAGCATCCGTACACGGGACAGGACTGTGAATACGTGCCCCCAACAGTATCCGTACACGGGACGGGACTGTAAATACGTGCCCCCTACAGTATCCGTGCGGGGGACGGGACTGTGAATACGTGCCCCCTACAGCATCCGTGCGGGGGACGGGACTGTGAATATGTGCCCCCTACAGCATCCGTACACGGGACAGGACTGTGAATACGTGCCCCCAACAGTATCCGTACACGGGACGGGACTGTGAATACGTGCCCCCTACAGCATCCGTGCGGGGGACGGGACTGTGAATACGTGCCCCCTACAGCATCCGTGCGGGGGACGGGACTGTGAATATGTGCCCCCTACAGCATCCGTGCACGGGAAGGGACTGTGAATACGTGCCCCCTACAGCATTCGTGCGGGGGACGGGACTGTGAATACGTGCCCCTTATAGCATCCGTACACGGGACGGGAATGAGAATACGTGCCCCCTACAGCATCCGCGCACGGGACAGGACTGTGAATACGTGCCCACTACAGCATCCGCGCACGGGACAGGACTGTGAATACGTGGCCCCTACAGTATCCGTACACGGGACGGGACTGTGAATACGTGCCCCCTACAGTATCCGTACACGGGACGGGAATGTGAATACGTGCCCCCTGCAGTATCCGTGCGGGGGAGAGGACTGTGAATACGTGCCCCCTACAGTATCCGTACACGGGACAGGACTGTGAATATGTGCCCCCTACAGCATCCGTACACGGGACAGGACTGTGAACACGTGCCCCCTACAGCATCCGTGCGGGGGACAGGACTGTGAATACGTGCCCCCTACAGCATCCGTGCGGGGTACAGGACTGTGAATACGTCCCCCCTACAGCATCCGTGCGGGGGATAGGACAGTGAATACGAGCCCCCTACAGTATCCGCGGCCGGGACGGGACTGTGAATACGTGCCCCCTACAGCATCCGTGCGGGGGATAGGACAGTGAATACGAGCCCCCTACAGTATCGGCGCCCGGGACGGGACTGTGAATACGTGCCCCCTACAGCATCCGCGCACGGGACGGGTCTGTGAATAGGTGCCCCCTATAGCATCCGTACACGGGACGGGAATGAGAATGCGTGCCCACCTACAGTATCCGTACACGGGACGGGACTGTGAACACGTGCCCCCTACAGCATCCGTGCGGGGGACAGGACTGTGAATACGTGCCCCCTACAGCATCCGTGCGGGGTACAGGACTGTGAATACGTCCCCCCTACAGCATCCGTGCGGGGGATAGGACTGTAAATACGTGCCCCCTACAGTATCCGTACACGGGACGGGACTGTGAATACGTGCCCCCTACAGCATCCGTGCGGGGGACGGGACTGTGAATACGTGCCCCCTACAGCATCCGTGCGGGGGAGGGGACTGTGAATACGTGCCCCCTACAGCATCCGTGCGGGGGACGGGACTGTGAATACGTGCCCCCTACAGCATCCGTGCGGGGGACGGGACTGTGAATATGTGCCCCCTACAGCATCCGTACACGGGACAGGACTGTGAATACGTGCCCCCAACAGTATCCGTACACGGGACGGGACTGTAAATACGTGCCCCCTACAGTATCCGTGCGGGGGACGGGACTGTGAATACGTGCCCCCTACAGCATCCGTGCGGGGGACGGGACTGTGAATATGTGCCCCCTACAGCATCCGTACACGGGACAGGACTGTGAATACGTGCCCCCAACAGTATCCGTACACGGGACGGGACTGTGAATACGTGCCCCCTACAGCATCCGTGCGGGGGACGGGACTGTGAATACGTGCCCCCTACAGCATCCGTGCGGGGGACGGGACTGTGAATATGTGCCCCCTACAGCATCCGTGCACGGGAAGGGACTGTGAATACGTGCCCCCTACAGCATTCGTGCGGGGGACGGGACTGTGAATACGTGCCCCTTATAGCATCCGTACACGGGACGGGAATGAGAATACGTGCCCCCTACAGCATCCGCGCACGGGACAGGACTGTGAATACGTGCCCACTACAGCATCCGCGCACGGGACAGGACTGTGAATACGTGGCCCCTACAGTATCCGTACACGGGACGGGACTGTGAATACGTGCCCCCTACAGTATCCGTACACGGGACGGGAATGTGAATACGTGCCCCCTGCAGTATCCGTGCGGGGGAGAGGACTGTGAATACGTGCCCCCTACAGTATCCGTACACGGGACAGGACTGTGAATATGTGCCCCCTACAGCATCCGTACACGGGACAGGACTGTGAACACGTGCCCCCTACAGCATCCGTGCGGGGGACAGGACTGTGAATACGTGCCCCCTACAGCATCCGTGCGGGGTACAGGACTGTGAATACGTCCCCCCTACAGCATCCGTGCGGGGGATAGGACAGTGAATACGAGCCCCCTACAGTATCCGCGGCCGGGACGGGACTGTGAATACGTGCCCCCTACAGCATCCGTGCGGGGGATAGGACAGTGAATACGAGCCCCCTACAGTATCGGCGCCCGGGACGGGACTGTGAATACGTGCCCCCTACAGCATCCGCGCACGGGACGGGTCTGTGAATAGGTGCCCCCTATAGCATCCGTACACGGGACGGGAATGAGAATGCGTGCCCACCTACAGTATCCGTACACGGGACGGGACTGTGAATACGTGCCCCCTACAGCATCCGTACACGGGACGGGACTGTGAATATGTGCCCTCTACAGCATCCGCGCACGGGACAGGACTGTGAATACGTGCCCCCTACAGCATCCGTGCGGGGTACAGGACTGTGAATACGTCCCCCCTACAGCATCCGTGCGGGGGATAGGACAGTGAATACGAGCCCCCTACAGTATCCGCGCCCGGGACGGGACTGTGAATACGTGCCCCCTACAGCATCCGCGCACGGGACGGGTCTGTGAATACGTGCCCCCTATAGCATCCGTACACGGGACGGGAATGAGAATGCGTGCCCACCTACAGTATCCGTACACGGGACGGGACTGTGAATACGTGCCCCCTACAGCATCCGTACACGGGACGGGACTGTGAATACGTGCCCCCTACAGCATCCGTACACGGGACGGGACTGTGAATATGTGCCCTCTACAGCATCCGCGCACGGGACAGGACTGTGAATACGTGCTCCCTACAGCATCCGTACACGGGACGGGACTGTGAATATGTGCCCTCTACAGCATCCACGCACGGGACAGGACTGTGAATACGTGTCCCCTACAGTATCCGTACATGGGACAGGACTGTGAATATGTGCCCCCTACAGCAACCGTACACGGGACAGGACTGTGAATATGTGCCTCCTACAGCATCCGTGCGGGGTACAGGACTGTGAATACGTCCCCCCTACAGCATCCGTGCAGGGGATAGGACTGTGAATACGTGCCCCCTACAGCATCCGTGCGGGGGATGGTACTGTGAATACGTGCCCCCTACAGCATCCGTGCGGGGGACGGGACTGTGAATACGTGCCCCCTACAGCATCCGTGTGGGGGACGGGACTGTGAATACGTGCCACCTACAGCATCCGTGCGGGGGATAGGACTGTGAATACGTGCCCCCTACAGCATCCGTGCGGGGGACGGGACTGTGAAAACGTGCCCCCTACAGCATCCGTACACGGGACGGGACTGTGAATACGTGCCCCCTACAGCATTCGCGCACGGGACTGGACTGTGAATACGTGTCCCCTATAGCATCCGTACACGGGACGGGAATGTGAATACGTGCCCCCTACAGCATCCGTACACGGGACGGGACTCTGAATACGTGCCCCCTACACTAACCGCGCACGGGAAAGGACTGTGAATACGTGCCTCCTACAGTATCCGTACACGGGACGGGACTGTGAATACGTGCCCCCTACAGCATCCGTACACGGGACGGGACTGTGAATACGTGCCCACGACAGTATCCGTACACGGGACGGGACTGTGAATTCGTGCCTCCTACAGCATCCGTACACGGGACAGGACTGTGAATACGTGCCTCCTACAGTATCCGTACACGGGACAGGACTGTGAATACGTGCCCCCTACAGTATTCGTACACGGGACGGGACGGTGAATTCGTGCCTCCTACAGCATCCGTACACGGGACAGGACTGTGAATACGTGCCCCCTACAGCATCCGTACACAGGACAAGACTGTGAATACGTGCCCCCTACAGCATCCGTGCGGGGGACGGGACTGTGAATACGTGCCCCCTACAGTATCCGTACACGGGACGGGACTGTGAATACGTGCCCCCTACAGCATCCGTGCGGGGGACGGGACTGTGAATACGTGCCCCTACAGCATCCGTGCGGGGGACGGGACTGAGAATACGTGCCCCCTACCGCATCCGTGCGGGGGACGGGACTGTGAATACGTGCCCCCTACAGTATCCGTACACGGGACGGGACTGTGAATACGTGCCCCCTACAGTATCCGTACACGGGACGGGAATGTGAATACGTGCCCCCTGCAGTATCCGTGCGGGGGAGAGGACTGTGAATACGTGCCCCCTACAGTATCCGTACATGGGACAGGACTGTGAATATGTGCCCCCTACAGCAACCGTACACGGGACAGGACTGTGAATATGTGCCTCCTACAGCATCCGTGCGGGGTACAGGACTGTGAATACGTCCCCCCTACAGCATCCGTGCAGGGGATAGGACTGTGAATACGTGCCCCCTACAGCATCCGTGCGGGGGATGGTACTGTGAATACGTGCCCCCTACAGCATCCGTGCGGGGGACGGGACTGTGAATACGTGCCCCCTACAGCATCCGTGTGGGGGACGGGACTGTGAATACGTGCCCCCTACAGCATCCGTGCGGGGGATAGGACTGTGAATACGTGCCCCCTACAGCATCCGTGCGGGGGACGGGACTGTGAAAACGTGCCCCCTACAGCATCCGTACACGGGACGGGACTGTGAATACGTGCCCCCTACAGCATTCGCGCACGGGACTGGACTGTGAATACGTGTCCCCTATAGCATCCGTACACGGGACGGGAATGTGAATACGTGCCCCCTACAGCATCCGTACACGGGACGGGACTCTGAATACGTGCCCCCTACACTAACCGCGCACGGGAAAGGACTGTGAATACGTGCCTCCTACAGTATCCGTACACGGGACGGGACTGTGAATACGTGCCCCCTACAGCATCCGTACACGGGACGGGACTGTGAATACGTGCCCACGACAGTATCCGTACACGGGACGGGACTGTGAATTCGTGCCTCCTACAGCATCCGTACACGGGACAGGACTGTGAATACGTGCCTCCTACAGTATCCGTACACGGGACAGGACTGTGAATACGTGCCCCCTACAGTATTCGTACACGGGACGGGACGGTGAATTCGTGCCTCCTACAGCATCCGTACACGGGACAGGACTGTGAATACGTGCCCCCTACAGCATCCGTACACAGGACAAGACTGTGAATACGTGCCCCCTACAGCATCCGTGCGGGGGACGGGACTGTGAATACGTGCCCCCTACAGTATCCGTACACGGGACGGGACTGTGAATACGTGCCCCCTACAGCATCCGTGCGGGGGACGGGACTGTGAATACGTGCCCCTACAGCATCCGTGCGGGGGACGGGACTGAGAATACGTGCCCCCTACCGCATCCGTGCGGGGGACGGGACTGTGAATACGTGCCCCCTACAGTATCCGTACACGGGACGGGACTGTGAATACGTGCCCCCTACAGTATCCGTACACGGGACGGGAATGTGAATACGTGCCCCCTGCAGTATCCGTGCGGGGGAGAGGACTGTGAATACGTGCCCCCTACAGTATCCGTACACGGGACAGGACTGTGAACACGTGCCCCCTACAGCATCCGTGCGGGGGACAGGACTGTGAATATGTGCCCCCTACAGCATCCGTGCACGGGAAGGGACTGTGAATACGTGCCCCCTACAGCATTCGTTCGGGGGACGGGACAGTGAATACGTGCCCCCTATAGCATCCGTACACGGGACGGGACTGTAAATACGTGCCCCCTACAGTATCCGTACACGGGACAGGACTGTGAATACGTGCCCCCAACAGTATCCGTACACGGGACGGGACTGTAAATACGTGCCCCCTACAGTATCCGTACACGGGACGGGACTGTGAATACGTGCCCCCTACAGCATCCGTGCGGGGGACGGGACTGTGAATACGTGCCCCCTACAGCATCCGTGCGGGGGACGGGACTGTGAATACGTGCCCCCTACAGCATCCGTGCGGGGGACGGGACTGTGAATACGTGCCCCCTACAGCATCCGTGCGGGGGACGGGACTGTGAATATGTGCCCCCTACAGCATCCGTACACGGGACAGGACTGTGAATACGTGCCCCCAACAGTATCCGTACACGGGACGGGACTGTAAATACGTGCCCCCTACAGTATCCGTGCGGGGGACGGGACTGTGAATACGTGCCCCCTACAGCATCCGTGCGGGGGACGGGACTGTGAATATGTGCCCCCTACAGCATCCGTACACGGGACAGGACTGTGAATACGTGCCCCCAACAGTATCCGTACACGGGACGGGACTGTGAATACGTGCCCCCTACAGCATCCGTGCGGGGGACGGGACTGTGAATACGTGCCCCCTACAGCATCCGTGCGGGGGACGGGACTGTGAATATGTCCCCCTACAGCATCCGTGCACGGGAAGGGACTGTGAATACGTGCCCCCTACAGCATTCGTGCGGGGGACGGGACTGTGAATACGTGCCCCCTATAGCATCCGTACACGGGACGGGAATGAGAATACGTGCCCCCTACAGCATCCGCGCACGGGACAGGACTGTGAATACGTGCCCACTACAGCATCCGCGCACGGGACAGGACTGTGAATACGTGGCCCCTACAGTATCCGTACACGGGACGGGACTGTGAATACGTGCCCCCTACAGTATCCGTACACGGGACGGGAATGTGAATACGTGCCCCCTGCAGTATCCGTGCGGGGGAGAGGACTGTGAATACGTGCCCCCTACAGTATCCGTACACGGGACAGGACAGTGAATATGTGCCCCCTACAGCATCCGTACACGGGACAGGACTGTGAACACGTGCCCCCTACAGCATCCGTGCGGGGGACAGGACTGTGAATACGTGCCCCCTACAGCATCCGTGCGGGGTACAGGACTGTGAATACGTCCCCCCTACAGCATCCGTGCGGGGGATAGGACTGTAAATACGTGCCCCCTACAGTATCCGTACACGGGACGGGACTGTGAATACGTGCCCCCTACAGCATCCGTGCGGGGGACGGGACTGTGAATACGTGCCCCCTACAGCATCCGTGCGGGGGACGGGACTGTGAATACGTGCCCCCTACAGCATCCGTGCGGGGGACTGGACTGTGAATACGTGCCCCCTACAGCATCCGTGCGGGGGACGGGACTGTGAATATGTGCCCCCTACAGCATCCGTACACGGGACAGGACTGTGAATACGTGCCCCCAACAGTATCCGTACACGGGACGGGACTGTAAATACGTGCCCCCTACAGTATCCGTGCGGGGGACGGGACTGTGAATACGTGCCCCCTACAGCATCCGTGCGGGGGACGGGACTGTGAATATGTGCCCCCTACAGCATCCGTACACGGGACAGGACTGTGAATACGTGCCCCCAACAGTATCCGTACACGAGACGGGACTGTGAATACGTGCCCCCTACAGCATCCGTGCGGGGGACGGGACTGTGAATACGTGCCCCCTACAGCATCCGTGCGGGGGACGGGACTGTGAATATGTGCCCCCTACAGCATCCGTGCACGGGAAGGGACTGTGAATACGTGCCCCCTACAGCATTCGTGCGGGGGACGGGACTGTGAATACGTGCCCCTTATAGCATCCGTACACGGGACGGGAATGAGAATACGTGCCCCCTACAGCATCCGCGCACGGGACAGGACTGTGAATACGTGCCCACTACAGCATCCGCGCACGGGACAGGACTGTGAATACGTGGCCCCTACAGTATCCGTACACGGGACGGGACTGTGAATACGTGCCCCCTACAGTATCCGTACACGGGACGGGAATGTGAATACGTGCCCCCTGCAGTATCCGTGCGGGGGAGAGGACTGTGAATACGTGCCCCCTACAGTATCCGTACACGGGACAGGACTGTGAATATGTGCCCCCTACAGCATCCGTACACGGGACAGGACTGTGAACACGTGCCCCCTACAGCATCCGTGCGGGGGACAGGACTGTGAATACGTGCCCCCTACAGCATCCGTGCGGGGTACAGGACTGTGAATACGTCCCCCCTACAGCATCCGTGCGGGGGATAGGACAGTGAATACGAGCCCCCTACAGTATCCGCGGCCGGGACGGGACTGTGAATACGTGCCCCCTACAGCATCCGTGCGGGGGATAGGACAGTGAATACGAGCCCCCTACAGTATCGGCGCCCGGGACGGGACTGTGAATACGTGCCCCCTACAGCATCCGCGCACGGGACGGGTCTGTGAATAGGTGCCCCCTATAGCATCCGTACACGGGACGGGAATGAGAATGCGTGCCCACCTACAGTATCCGTACACGGGACGGGACTGTGAATACGTGCCCCCTACAGCATCCGTACACGGGACGGGACTGTGAATATGTGCCCTCTACAGCATCCGCGCACGGGACAGGACTGTGAATACGTGCCCCCTACAGCATCCGTGCGGGGTACAGGACTGTGAATACGTCCCCCCTACAGCATCCGTGCGGGGGATAGGACAGTGAATACGAGCCCCCTACAGTATCCGCGCCCGGGACGGGACTGTGAATACGTGCCCCCTACAGCATCCGCGCACGGGACGGGTCTGTGAATACGTGCCCCCTATAGCATCCGTACACGGGACGGGAATGAGAATGCGTGCCCACCTACAGTATCCGTACACGGGACGGGACTGTGAATACGTGCCCCCTACAGCATCCGTACACGGGACGGGACTGTGAATACGTGCCCCCTACAGCATCCGTACACGGGACGGGACTGTGAATATGTGCCCTCTACAGCATCCGCGCACGGGACAGGACTGTGAATACGTGCTCCCTACAGCATCCGTACACGGGACGGGACTGTGAATATGTGCCCTCTACAGCATCCACGCACGGGACAGGACTGTGAATACGTGTCCCCTACAGTATCCGTACATGGGACAGGACTGTGAATATGTGCCCCCTACAGCAACCGTACACGGGACAGGACTGTGAATATGTGCCTCCTACAGCATCCGTGCGGGGTACAGGACTGTGAATACGTCCCCCCTACAGCATCCGTGCAGGGGATAGGACTGTGAATACGTGCCCCCTACAGCATCCGTGCGGGGGATGGTACTGTGAATACGTGCCCCCTACAGCATCCGTGCGGGGGACGGGACTGTGAATACGTGCCCCCTACAGCATCCGTGTGGGGGACGGGACTGTGAATACGTGCCCCCTACAGCATCCGTGCGGGGGATAGGACTGTGAATACGTGCCCCCTACAGCATCCGTGCGGGGGACGGGACTGTGAAAACGTGCCCCCTACAGCATCCGTACACGGGACGGGACTGTGAATACGTGCCCCCTACTGCATTCGCGCACGGGACTGGACTGTGAATACGTGTCCCCTATAGCATCCGTACACGGGACGGGAATGTGAATACGTGCCCCCTACAGCATCCGTACACGGGACGGGACTCTGAATACGTGCCCCCTACAGTAACCGCGCACGGGAAAGGACTGTGAATACGTGCCTCCTACAGTATCCGTACACGGGACGGGACTGTGAATACGTGCCCCCTACAGCATCCGTACACGGGACGGGACTGTGAATACGTGCCCACGACAGTATCCGTACACGGGACGGGACTGTGAATTCGTGCCTCCTACAGCATCCGTACACGGGACAGGACTGTGAATACGTGCCTCCTACAGTATCCGTACACGGGACAGGACTGTGAATACGTGCCCCCTACAGTATTCGTACACGGGACGGGACGGTGAATTCGTGCCTCCTACAGCATCCGTACACGGGACAGGACTGTGAATACGTGCCCCCTACAGCATCCGTACACAGGACAAGACTGTGAATACGTGCCCCCTACAGCATCCGTGCGGGGGACGGGACTGTGAATACGTGCCCCCTACAGTATCCGTACACGGGACGGGACTGTGAATACGTGCCCCCTACAGCATCCGTGCGGGGGACGGGACTGTGAATACGTGCCCCTACAGCATCCGTGCGGGGGACGGGACTGAGAATACGTGCCCCCTACCGCATCCGTGCGGGGGACGGGACTGTGAATACGTGCCCCCTACAGTATCCGTACACGGGACGGGACTGTGAATACGTGCCCCCTACAGTATCCGTGCGGGGGATAGGACTGTGAATACGTGCCCCCTACAGTATCCGTACACGGGACAGGACTGTGAATATGTGCCCCCTACAGCAACCGTACACGGGACAGGACTGTGAATATGTGCCCCCTACAGCATCCGTGCGGGGTACAGGACTGTGAATACGTCCCCCCTACAGCATCCGTGCGGGGGATATGACTGTGAATACGTGCCCCCTACAGCATCCGTGCGGTGGACGGGACTGTGAATACGTGCCCCCTACAGCATCCGTGTGGGGGACGGGACTGTGAAAACGTGCCCCCTACAGCATCCGTATACGTGCCCCCTACAGCATTCGCGCACGGGACTGGACTGTGAATACGTGTCCCCTATAGCATCCGTACACGGGACGGGAATGTGAATACGTGCCCCCTACAGCATCCGTACACGGGACGGGACTGTGAATACGTGCCCCCTACAGTATCCGCGCACGGGACAGGACTGTGAATACGTGCCTCCTACAGTATCCGTACACGGGACGGGACTGTGAATACGTGCCCCCTACAGCATCCGTACACGGGACGGGACTGTGAATACGTGCCCACGACAGTATCCGTACACGGGACGGGACTGTGAATTCGTGCCTCCTACAGCATCCGTACACGGGGCAGGACTGTGAATACGTGCCTCCTACAGTATCCGTACACGGGACAGGACTGTGAATACGTGCCCCCTACAGTATCCGTACACGGGACGGGACTGTGAATACGTGCCCCCTACAGTATCCGTACACGGGACGGGACTGTGAATACGTGCCCCCTACAGCATCCGTGCGGGGGACGGGACTGTGAATAGGTGCCCCCTACAGCATCCGTGCGGGGGACGGGACTGAGAATACGTGCCCCCTACCGCATCCGTGCGCGGGACGGGGATGTCAATACGTGACCCCTACAGCATCCGTGCGGGGGATAGGACTGTGAATACGTGCCCCCTACAGCATCCGTACACGGGACGGGACTGTGAATACGTGCCCCCTACAGCAACCGTACACGGGATGGGACTGTGAATACGTGCCCCCTACAGTATCCGCACACGGGACAGGACTGTGAATACGTGCTCCCTATAGCATCCGTACACGGGACGGGACTGTGAATACGTGTCCGCTATAGCATCCGTACACGGGACGGGACTGTGAATACGTGCCCCCTACAGTATCCGCGCACGGGACGGGACTGTGAATACGTGTCCCCTATAGCATCCGTACACGGGACGGGACTGTGAATACGTGCCCCCTACAGCATCCGTACACGGGACGGGACTGTGAATATCTGCCCCCTACAGCATCCGTACACGGGACGGGACTGTGAATACGTGCCCCTTACAGTATCCGTGCGGGGGACAGGACTGAGAATACGTGCCCCCTACAGTATCCGTACACGGGACGGGACTGTGAATTCGTGCCTCCGACAGCATCCGTACACGGGACAGGACTGTGAATACGTGCCTCCTACAGTATCCGTACACGGGACAGGACTGTGAATATGTGCCCCCTACAGTAGCCGTTCACGGGACAGGACTGTGAATACGAGCCCCCTACAGCATCCGTAGACGGGACAGGACTGTGAATACGTGCCCCCTACAGTATCCGTACACGGGACGGGGCTATGAATACGTGCCCCCTACAGTATCCGTACACGGGACGGGACTGTGAATACGTGCCCCCTACAGTATCCGTGCACGGGACAGGACTGTGAATACGTGCCCCCTACAGCATCCGTGCACGGGACGGGACTGTGAGTACGTGCCCCCTGCAGCATCCGTACACGGGACAGGACTGTCAATACGTGCCCCCTACAGTATCCGTACACGGGACGGGACTGTGTATACGTGCCCCCTAAAGCATCCGTACACTGGACGGGACTGTGAATATGTGCCCCCTAAAGCATCCGTACACGGGACGGGACTGTGAATACGTGCCCCTTACAGTATCCGTGCGGGGGACAGGACTGGAATACGTGCCCCCTACAGTATCCGTACACGGGACGGGACTGTGAATATGTGCCCCCTACAGTATCCGTACACGGGACGGGACTGTGAATACGTGGCCCCTACAGTATCCGTACACTGGACGGGACTGTGAATACGTGTCCCCTACAGTATCCGTACACGGGACTGGACTGTGAATACGTGCCCCCTACAGCATCCGTACACGGGACGGGACTGTGAATACGTGCCCCCTACAGTATCCGTACACGGGACGGGACTCTGAATACGTGCCCCCTACAGTATCCGTACACGGGACGGGACTGTGAATACCTGTCCCCTAAGCATCCGTACACGGGACATGGCTGTGAATACGTGCCCCCTACAGCATTCGTACACGGGACAGGACTGTGAATACGTGCCCCCTACAGCATCCGTACACGGGACAGGACTGTGAATACGTGCCTCCTACAGCATCCGTACACGGGACGGGAATGTGAATACGTGCCCCTTACAGCATCCGTACTCGGGACGGGACTGTGAATTCGTGCCTCCTACAGCATCCGTACACGGGACAGGACTGTGAATACGTGCCTCCTACAGTATCCGTGCACGGGACAGGACTGTGAATACGTGCCCCCTACAGCATCCGTGCACGGGACGGGACTGTGAATACGTGCCCACTGCAGCATCCGTACACGGGACGGGACTGTGAATACGTGCCCCTTACAGTATCCGTGCGGGGGACAGGACTGTGAATACGTGCCCCCAGTATCCGTACACGGGACGGGACTGTGAATATGTGCCCCCTACAGTATCCGTAGACGGGACGGGATTGTGAATACGTGGCCCCTACAGTATCCGTACACGGGACGGGTCTGTGAATGCGTGCCCCCTACAGTATCCGTACACGGGACGGGACTGTGAATACGTGCCCCCTACAGCATCCGTACACGGGACGGGACTGTGAATACGTGCCCCCTACAGTATCCGTACACGGGACGGGACTGTGAATACGTGCCTCCTACAGCATCCGTACACGGGACAGGACTGTGAATACGTGCCCCCTACAGTATCCGTACACGGGACAGGAATGTGAATACGTGCCCCTTACAGCATCCGTACACGGGACGGGACTGTGAATTTGTGCCTCCTACAGCATCCGGACACGGGACAGGACTGTGAATACGTGCCTCCTACAGTATCCGTGCACGGGACAGGACTGTGAATACGTGCCCCCTACAGCATCCGTGCACGGGACGGGTCTGTGAATACGTGCCCCCTGCAGCATCCGTACACGGGACGGGACTGTGAATACGTGCCCCTTACAGTATCCGTGCGGGGGACAGGACTGTGAATACGTGCCCCCAGTATCCGTACACGGGACAGGACTGTGAATATGTGCCCCCTACAGTATCCGTACACGGGACGGGACTGTGAATACGTGGCCCCTACAGTATCCGTACACGGGACGGGTCTGTGAATGCGTGCCCCCTACAGTATCCGTACACGGGACGGGACTGTGAATACGTGCCCCCTACAGCATCCGTACACGGGACGGGACTGTGAATACGTGCCCGCTACAGTATCCGTACACGGGACGGGACTGTGAATACGTGCCTCCTACAGCATCCGTACACGGGACAGGACTGTGAATACGTGCCCCCTACAGTATCCGTACACGGGACAGGAATGTGAATACGTGCCCCCTACAGTATCCGTACACGGGACGGGACTCTGAATACGTGCCCCCTACAGTATCCGTACACGGGACGGGACTGTGAATACCTGCCCCCTACAGCATCCGTACACGGGACAGGACTGTGAATACGTGCCCCCTACAGCATTCGTACACGGGACAGGACTGTGAATACGAGCCCCCTACAGCATCCGTACACGGGACAGGACTGTGAATACGTGCCTCCTACAGCATCCGTGCGGGGGACAGGACTGTGAATACGTGCCCCCTACAGCATCCGTACACGGGACGGGACTGTGAATATGTGCCCCCTACAGCATCCGTACACGGGACGGGACTGTGAATACGTGTCCGCTATAGCATCCGTACACGGGACGGGACTGTGAATACGTGCCCCCTACAGTATCCGCGCAAGGGACGGGACTGTGAATACGTGTCCCCTATAGCATCCGTACACGGGACGGGACTGTGAATACGTGCCCCCTACAGCATCCGTACACGGGACGGGACTGTGAATAGGTGCCCACTACAGCATCCGTACACGGGACGGGACTCTGAATACGTGCCCCCTACAGTATCCGTGCGGTGGACAGGACTGTGAATACGTGCCCCCTACAGCATCCGTACAAGGGACGGGAATGTGAATACGTGCCTCCTACAGTATCGGTACTCGGGACGGGACTGTGAATACGTGCCCCCAACAGCATCCGTAAACGGGACGGGACTGTGAATACGTGACTTCTACAGTATCCGTACACGGAACGGGACTGTGAATACGTGCCCCCTACAGTATCCGTACACGGAACGGGACTGTGAATACGTGCCCCCTACTGTATCCGTACACGGGACGGGACTGTGAATACGTGCCCCCAACAGCATCCGTACACGGGACGGGACTGTGAATATCTGCCCCTTACAGCATCCGTACACGGGACGGGACTGTGAATACGTGCCCCTTACAGTATCCGTGCGGGGGACAGGACTGTGAATACGTGCCCCCTACAGTATCCGTACACGGGACGGGACTGTGAATTCGTGCCTCCGACAGCATCCGTACACTGTACAGGACTGTGAATACGTGCCTCCTACAGTATCCGTACACGGGACAGGACTGTGAATATGTGCCCCCTACAGTATCCGTTCACGGGACAGGACTGTGAATACGTGCCCCCTACAGCATCCGTACACGGGACAGGACTGTGAATACGTGCCCCCTACAGTATCCGTATACGGGACGGGACTATGAATAC
This sequence comes from Hypanus sabinus, assembly GCF_030144855.1. NCBI lineage: Eukaryota > Metazoa > Chordata > Chondrichthyes > Myliobatiformes > Dasyatidae > Hypanus > Hypanus sabinus. The sequence goes on along the minus strand of NC_082710.1, from coordinate 185,632,888 downwards.
GTGCCCCCTACAGTATCCGTACACGGGACGGGACTGTGAATACGTGCCCTCTACAGTATCCGTGCACGGGACAGGACTGTGAATACGTGCCCCCTACAGCATCCGTGCACGGGACGGGACTGTGAATACGTGCCCCCTGCAGCATCCGTACACGGGACAGGACTGTCAATACGTGGCCCCAACAGTATCCGTACACTGGACGGGACTGTGAATACGTGCCCCCTACAGCATCCGTACACGGGACGGGACTGCGAATATGTGCCCCCTACAGCATCCGTACACGGGACGGGGCTGTGAATACGTGCCCCTTACAGTATCCGTGCGGGGGACAGGACTGTGAATACGTGCTCCCTACAGTATCCGTACACGGGACGGGACTGTGAATATGTGCCCCCTACAGTATCCGTACACGGGACGGGACTGTGAATACGTGGCCCCTACAGTATCCGTACACTGGACGGGACTGTGAATACGTGTCCACTACAGTATCCGTACACGGGACGGGACTGTGAATACGTGCCCCCTACAGCATCCGTACACGGGACGGGACTCTGAATACGTGCCCCCTACAGTATCCGTACACGGGACGGGACTGTGAATACCTGCCCCCTAAGCATCCGTACACGGGACAGGACTGTGAATACGTGCCTCCTACAGCATCCGTACACGGGACAGGACTGTGAATACGTGCCTCCTACAGCATCCGTGCGGGGGACAGGACTGTGAATACGTGCCCCCTACAGCATCCGTACACGGGACGGGACTGTGAATATGTGCCCCCTACAGCATCCGTACACGGGACGGGAATGTGAATACGTGCCCCTTACAGTATCCGTGCGGGGGACAGGACTGTGAATACGTGCCCCCTACAGTATCCTTACACGGGACGGGACTGGGAATTCGTGCCTCCTACAGCATCCGGACACGGGACAGGACTGTGAATACGTGCCTCCTACAGTATCCGTGCACGGGACAGGACTGTGAATACGTGCCCCCTACAGCATCCGTGCACGGGACGGGACTGTGAATACGTGCCCCCTGCAGCATCCGTACACGGGACGGGACTGTGAATACGTGCCCCTTACAGTATCCGTGCGGGGGACAGGACTGTGAATACGTGCCCCCAGTATCCGTACACGGGACGGGACTGTGAATATGTGCCCCCTACACTATCCGTACACGGGACGGGACTGTGAATACGTGGCCCCTACAGTATCCGTACACGGGACGGGTCTGTGAATCCGTGCCCCCTACAGTATCCGTACACGGGACGGGACTGTGAATACGTGCCCCCTACAGCATCCGTACACGGGACGGGACTGTGAATACGTGCCCCCTACAGTATCCGTACACGGGACGGGACTGTGAATACGTGCCTCCTACAGTATCCGTACACGGGACAGGACTGTGAATACGTGCCCCCTACAGTATCCGTACACGGGACAGGAATGTGAATACGTGCCCCCTACAGTATCCGTACACGGAACGGGACTCTGAATACGTGCCCCCTACAGTATCCGTACACTGGACAGGACTGTGAATACGAGCCCCCTACAGCATCCGTACACGGGACAGGACTGTGAATACGTGCCTCCTGCAGCATCCGTGCGGGGGACAGGACTGTTAATACGTGCCCCCTACAGCATCCGTACACGGGACGGGACTGTGAATATGTGCCCCCTACAGCATCCGTACACGGGACGGGAATGTGAATACGTGCCCCTTACAGTATCCGTGCGGGGGACAGGTCTGTGAATACGTGCCCCCTACAGTATCCTTACACGGGACGGGACGGTGAATTCGTGCCTCCTACAGCATCCGTACACGGGACAGGACTGTGAATACGTGCCTCCTACAGTATCCGTACACGGGACAGGACTCTGAATACGTGCCCCCTACAGTATCCGTTCACGGGACAGGACTGTGAATACGTGCCCACTACAGCATCCGTACACGGGACAGGACTGTGAATACGTGCCCCCTACAGTATCCGTACACGGGACGGGACTGTGAATACGTGCCCCCTACAGTATCCGTACACGGGACGGGACTGTGAATACGTGCCCCCTACAGTATCCGTGCACGGGACAGGACTGTGAATACGTGCCCCCTACAGCATCCGTGCACGGGACGGGAATGAGAATGCGTGCCCACCTACAGTATCCGTACACGGGACGGGACTGTGAATACGTGCCCCCTACAGCATCCGTACACGGGACGGGACTGTGAATATATGCCCTCTACAGCATCCGCGCAAGGGACAGGACTGTGGATACGTGCTCCCTACAGTATCCGTACACGGGACGGGACTGTGAATACGTGCCCCCTACAGTATCCGTACACGGGACGGGACTGTGAATACGTGCCCCCTACAGTATCCGTGCGGGGGACAGGACTGTGAATACGTGCCCCCTACAGTATCCGTACACGGGACAGGACTGTGAATATGTGCCCCCTACAGCAACCGTACACGGGACAGGACTGTGAATACGTGCCCCCTACAGCATCCGTGCACGGGACGGGTCTGTGAATACGTGCCCCCTGCAGCATCCGTACACGGGACGGGACTGTGAATACGTGCCCCTTACAGTATCCGTGCGGGGGACAGGACTGTGAATACGTGCCCCCAGTATCCGTACACGGGACAGGACTGTGAATATGTGCCCCCTACAGTATCCGTACACGGGACGGGACTGTGAATACGTGGCCCCTACAGTATCCGTACACGGGACGGGTCTGTGAATGCGTGCCCCCTACAGTATCCGTACACGGGACGGGACTGTGAATACGTGCCCCCTACAGCATCCGTACACGGGACGGGACTGTGAATACGTGCCCGCTACAGTATCCGTACACGGGACGGGACTGTGAATACGTGCCTCCTACAGCATCCGTACACGGGACAGGACTGTGAATACGTGCCCCCTACAGTATCCGTACACGGGACAGGAATGTGAATACGTGCCCCCTACAGTATCCGTACACGGGACGGGACTCTGAATACGTGCCCCCTACAGTATCCGTACACGGGACGGGACTGTGAATACCTGCCCCCTACAGCATCCGTACACGGGACAGGACTGTGAATACGTGCCCCCTACAGCATTCGTACACGGGACAGGACTGTGAATACGAGCCCCCTACAGCATCCGTACACGGGACAGGACTGTGAATACGTGCCTCCTACAGCATCCGTGCGGGGGACAGGACTGTGAATACGTGCCCCCTACAGCATCCGTACACGGGACGGGACTGTGAATATGTGCCCCCTACAGCATCCGTACACGGGACGGGACTGTGAATACGTGTCCGCTATAGCATCCGTACACGGGACGGGACTGTGAATACGTGCCCCCTACAGTATCCGCGCAAGGGACGGGACTGTGAATACGTGTCCCCTATAGCATCCGTACACGGGACGGGACTGTGAATACGTGCCCCCTACAGCATCCGTACACGGGACGGGACTGTGAATAGGTGCCCACTACAGCATCCGTACACGGGACGGGACTCTGAATACGTGCCCCCTACAGTATCCGTGCGGTGGACAGGACTGTGAATACGTGCCCCCTACAGCATCCGTACAAGGGACGGGAATGTGAATACGTGCCTCCTACAGTATCGGTACTCGGGACGGGACTGTGAATACGTGCCCCCAACAGCATCCGTAAACGGGACGGGACTGTGAATACGTGACTTCTACAGTATCCGTACACGGAACGGGACTGTGAATACGTGCCCCCTACAGTATCCGTACACGGAACGGGACTGTGAATACGTGCCCCCTACTGTATCCGTACACGGGACGGGACTGTGAATACGTGCCCCCAACAGCATCCGTACACGGGACGGGACTGTGAATATCTGCCCCTTACAGCATCCGTACACGGGACGGGACTGTGAATACGTGCCCCTTACAGTATCCGTGCGGGGGACAGGACTGTGAATACGTGCCCCCTACAGTATCCGTACACGGGACGGGACTGTGAATTCGTGCCTCCGACAGCATCCGTACACGGGACAGGACTGTGAATACGTGCCTCCTACAGTATCCGTACACGGGACAGGACTGTGAATATGTGCCCCCTACAGTATCCGTTCACGGGACAGGACTGTGAATACGTGCCCCCTACAGCATCCGTACACGGGACAGGACTGTGAATACGTGCCCCCTACAGTATCCGTATACGGGACGGGACTATGAATACGTGCCCCCTACAGTATCCGTACACGGGACGGGACTGTGAATACGTGCCCTCTACAGTATCCGTGCACGGGACAGGACTGTGAATACGTGCCCCCTACAGCATCCGTGCACGGGACGGGACTGTGAATACGTGCCCCCTGCAGCATCCGTACACGGGACAGGACTGTCAATACGTGGCCCCAACAGTATCCGTACACTGGACGGGACTGTGAATACGTGCCCCCTACAGCATCCGTACACGGGACGGGACTGCGAATATGTGCCCCCTACAGCATCCGTACACGGGACGGGGCTGTGAATACGTGCCCCTTACAGTATCCGTGCGGGGGACAGGACTGTGAATACGTGCTCCCTACAGTATCCGTACACGGGACGGGACTGTGAATATGTGCCCCCTACAGTATCCGTACACGGGACGGGACTGTGAATACGTGGCCCCTACAGTATCCGTACACTGGACGGGACTGTGAATACGTGTCCACTACAGTATCCGTACACGGGACGGGACTGTGAATACGTGCCCCCTACAGCATCCGTACACGGGACGGGACTCTGAATACGTGCCCCCTACAGTATCCGTACACGGGACGGGACTGTGAATACCTGCCCCCTAAGCATCCGTACACGGGACAGGACTGTGAATACGTGCCTCCTACAGCATCCGTACACGGGACAGGACTGTGAATACGTGCCTCCTACAGCATCCGTGCGGGGGACAGGACTGTGAATACGTGCCCCCTACAGCATCCGTACACGGGACGGGACTGTGAATATGTGCCCCCTACAGCATCCGTACACGGGACGGGAATGTGAATACGTGCCCCTTACAGTATCCGTGCGGGGGACAGGACTGTGAATACGTGCCCCCTACAGTATCCTTACACGGGACGGGACTGGGAATTCGTGCCTCCTACAGCATCCGGACACGGGACAGGACTGTGAATACGTGCCTCCTACAGTATCCGTGCACGGGACAGGACTGTGAATACGTGCCCCCTACAGCATCCGTGCACGGGACGGGACTGTGAATACGTGCCCCCTGCAGCATCCGTACACGGGACGGGACTGTGAATACGTGCCCCTTACAGTATCCGTGCGGGGGACAGGACTGTGAATACGTGCCCCCAGTATCCGTACACGGGACGGGACTGTGAATATGTGCCCCCTACACTATCCGTACACGGGACGGGACTGTGAATACGTGGCCCCTACAGTATCCGTACACGGGACGGGTCTGTGAATCCGTGCCCCCTACAGTATCCGTACACGGGACGGGACTGTGAATACGTGCCCCCTACAGCATCCGTACACGGGACGGGACTGTGAATACGTGCCCCCTACAGTATCCGTACACGGGTCGGGACTGTGAATACGTGCCTCCTACAGTATCCGTACACGGGACAGGACTGTGAATACGTGCCCCCTACAGTATCCGTACACGGGACAGGAATGTGAATACGTGCCCCCTACAGTATCCGTACACGGAACGGGACTCTGAATACGTGCCCCCTACAGTATCCGTACACTGGACAGGACTGTGAATACGAGCCCCCTACAGCATCCGTACACGGGACAGGACTGTGAATACGTGCCTCCTGCAGCATCCGTGCGGGGGACAGGACTGTTAATACGTGCCCCCTACAGCATCCGTACACGGGACGGGACTGTGAATATGTGCCCCCTACAGCATCCGTACACGGGACGGGAATGTGAATACGTGCCCCTTACAGTATCCGTGCGGGGGACAGGTCTGTGAATACGTGCCCCCTACAGTATCCTTACACGGGACGGGACGGTGAATTCGTGCCTCCTACAGCATCCGTACACGGGACAGGACTGTGAATACGTGCCTCCTACAGTATCCGTACACGGGACAGGACTCTGAATACGTGCCCCCTACAGTATCCGTTCACGGGACAGGACTGTGAATACGTGCCCACTACAGCATCCGTACACGGGACAGGACTGTGAATACGTGCCCCCTACAGTATCCGTACACGGGACGGGACTGTGAATACGTGCCCCCTACAGTATCCGTACACGGGACGGGACTGTGAATACGTGCCCCCTACAGTATCCGTGCACGGGACAGGACTGTGAATACGTGCCCCCTACAGCATCCGTGCACGGGACGGGAATGAGAATGCGTGCCCACCTACAGTATCCGTACACGGGACGGGACTGTGAATACGTGCCCCCTACAGCATCCGTACACGGGACGGGACTGTGAATATATGCCCTCTACAGCATCCGCGCAAGGGACAGGACTGTGGATACGTGCTCCCTACAGTATCCGTACACGGGACGGGACTGTGAATACGTGCCCCCTACAGTATCCGTACACGGGACGGGACTGTGAATACGTGCCCCCTACAGTATCCGTGCGGGGGACAGGACTGTGAATACGTGCCCCCTACAGTATCCGTACACGGGACAGGACTGTGAATATGTGCCCCCTACAGCAACCGTACACGGGACAGGACTGTGAATATGTGCCCCCTACAGCATCCGTGCGGGGGATGGGACTGTGAATACGTGCCCCCTACAGCATCCGTGCGGGGGACGGGACTGTGAATACGTGCCCCCTACAGCATCCGTGTGGGGGACGGGACTGTGAATACGTGCCCCCTACAGCATCCGTGCGGGGGATAGTACTGTGAATACGTGCCCCCTACAGCATCCGTACACGGGACGGGACTGTGAATACGTGCCCCCTACAGTATCCGTACACGGGACGGGACTGTGAATACGTGCCCCCTACAGTATCCGTACACGGGACGGGACTGTGAATACGTGCCCACGACAGTATCCGTACACGGGACGGGACTGTGAATTCGTGCCTCCTACAGCATCCGTACACGGGACAGGACTGTGAATACATGCCTCCTACAGTATCCGTACACGGGACAGGACTGTGAATACGTGCCCCCTACAGTATCCGTACACGGGACAGGACTGTGAATACGTGCCCCCTACAGCATCCGTACACAGGACAGGACTGTGAATACGTTCCCCCTACAGTATCCGTACACGGGACGGGACAGTGAATACGTGCCCCCTACAGTATCCGTAGACGGGACGGGACTGTGAATACGTGCCCCCTACAGCATCCCTGCGGGGGACGGTACTGTGAATACGTGCCCCCTACAGCATCCGTGCGCGGGACGGGACTGTGAATACGTGCCCCCTACCGCATCCGTGCGGGGGACGGGACTGTGAATACGTGCCCCCTACAGCATCCGTGCGGGGGATAGGACTGTGAATACGTGCCCCCTACAGCATCCGTGCTCGGGACGGGACTGTGAATACGTGCCCCCTACAGCATTCGTACACGGGGCGGGACTGTGAATACGTGCCCCCTACAGCATCCGTACACGGGACGGGACTGTGAATACGTGGCCCCTACAGTATCCGTACACGGGACGGGTCTGTGAATGCGTGCCCCCTACAGTATCCGTACACGGGACGGGACTGTGAATACGAGCCCCCAACAGCATCCGTACACGGGACGGGACTGTGAATACGTGCCCCCTACTGTATCCGTACACGGGACGGGACTGTGAATACGTGCCTCCTACAGCATCCGTACACGGGACAGGACTGTGAATACGTGCCCCCTACAGTATCCGTACACGGAACAGGAATGTGAATACGTGCCCCCTACAGTATGCGTACACGGGACGGGACTCTGAATACGTGCCCCCTACAGTATCCGTACACGGGACGGGACTGTGAATACCTGCCCCCTACAGCATCAGTACACGGGACAGGACTGTGAATACGTGCCCCCTACAGCATTCGTACACGGGACAGGACTGTGAATACGAGCCCCCTACAGCATCCGTACACGGGACAGGACTCTGAATACGTGCCTCCTACAGCATCCGTGCGGGGGACAGGACTGTGAATACGTGCCCCCTACAGCATCCGTACACGGGACGGGACTGTGAATATGTGCCCCCTACAGCATCCGTACACGGGACGGGACTGTGAATACGTGTCCGCTATAGCATCCGTACACGGGACGGCACTGTGAATACGTGCCACCTACAGCATTCGTACACGGGGCGGGACTGTGAATACGTGCCCCCTACAGCATCCGTACACGGGACGGGACTGTGAATACGTGGCCCCTACAGTATCCGTACACGGGACGGGTCTGTGAATGCGTGCCCCCTACAGTATCCGTACACTGGACGGGACTGTGAATACGTGCCCCCTACAGCATCCGTACAGGGGACGGGACTGTGAATACGTGCCCCCTACAGTATCCGTACACGGGACGGGACTGTGAATACGTGCCTCCTATAGCATCCGTACACGGGACAGGACTGTGAATACGTGCCCCCTACAGTATCCGTACACGGGACAGGAATGTGAATACGTGCCCCCTACAGTATGCGTACACGGGACGGGACTCTGAATACGTGCCCACTACAGTATCCGTACACGGGACGGGACTGTGAATACCTGCCCCCTACAGCATCCGTACACGGGACAGGACTGTGAATACGTGCCCCCTACAGCATTCGTACACGGGACAGGACTGTGAATACGAGCCCCCTACAGCATCCGTACACGGGACAGGACTCTGAATACGTGCCTACTACAGCATCCGTGCGGGGGACAGGAATGTGAATACGTGCCCCCTACAGCATCCGTACACGGGACGGGACTGTGAATATGTGCCCCCTACAGCATCCGTACACGGGACGGGACTGTGAATACGTGTCCGCTATAGCATCCGTACACGGGACGGGACTGTGAATACGTGCCCCCTACAGTATCCGCGCACGGGACGGGACTGTGAATACGTGTCCCCTATAGCATCCGTACACGGGACGGGACTGTGAATACGTGCCCCCTACAGCATCCGTACACGGGACGGGACTGTGAATAGGTGCCCACTACAGCATCCGTACACGGGACGGGACTCTGAATACGTGCCCCCTACAGTATCCGTACACGGGACGGGACTGTGAATACGTGCCCCCTACAGTATCCGTACACGGGACGGGACTGTGAATACGTGCCCCCTACAGTATCCGTGCACGGGACAGGACTGTGAATACGTGCCCCCTACAGCATCCGTGCACGGGACGGGAATGAGAATGCGTGCCCACCTACAGTATCCGTACACGGGACGGGACTGTGAATACGTGCCCCCTACAGCATCCGTACACGGGACGGGACTGTGAATATATGCCCTCTACAGCATCCGCGCAAGGGACAGGACTGTGGATACGTGCTCCCTACAGTATCCGTACACGGGACGGGACTGTGAATACGTGCCCCCTACAGTATCCGTACACGGGACGGGACTGTGAATACGTGCCCCCTACACTATCCGTGCGGGGGACAGGACTGTGAATACGTGCCCCCTACAGTATCCGTACACGGGACAGGACTGTGAATATGTGCCCCCTACAGCAACCGTACACGGGACAGGACTGTGAATATGTGCCCCCTACAGCATCCGTGCGGGGGATGGGACTGTGAATACGTGCCCCCTACAGCATCCGTGCGGGGGACGGGACTGTGAATACGTGCCCCCTACAGCATCCGTGTGGGGGACGGGACTGTGAATACGTGCCCCCTACAGCATCCGTGCGGGGGATAGTACTGTGAATACGTGCCCCCTACAGCATCCGTACACGGGACGGGACTGTGAATACGTGCCGCCTACAGTATCCGTACACGGGACGGGACTGTGAATACGTGCCCCCTACAGCATCCGTACACGGGACGGGACTGTGAATACGTGCCCACGACAGTATCCGTACACGGGACGGGACTGTGAATTCGTGCCTCCTACAGCATCCGTACACGGGACAGGACTGTGAATACATGCCTCCTACAGTATCCGTACACGGGACAGGACTGTGAATACGTGCCCCCTACAGTATCCGTACACGGGACAGGACTGTGAATACGTGCCCCCTACAGCATCCGTACACAGGACAGGACTGTGAATACGTGCCCCCTACAGTATCCGTACACGGGACGGGACAGAGAATACGTGCCCCCTACAGTATCCGTACACGGGACGGGACTGTGAATACGTGCCCCCTACAGCATCCCTGCGGGGGACGGGACTGTGAATACGTGCCCCCTACAGCATCCGTGCGGGGGACGGGACTGTGAATACGTGCCCCCTACCGCATCCGTGCGGGGGACGGGACTGTGAATACGTGCCCCCTACAGCATCCGTGCGGGGGATAGGACTGTGAATACGTGCCCCCTACAGCATCCGTGCTCGGGACGGGACTGTGAATACGTGCCCCCTACAGCATTCGTACACGGGGCGGGACTGTGAATACGTGCCCCCTACAGCATCCGTACACGGGACGGGACTGTGAATACGTGGCCCCTACAGTATCCGTACACGGGACGGGTCTGTGAATGCGTGCCCCCTACAGTATCCGTACACGGGACGGGACTGTGAATACGTGCCCCCAACAGCATCCGTACACGGGACGGGACTGTGAATTCGTGCCCCCTACTGTATCCGTACACGGGACGGGACTGTGAATACGTGCCTCCTACAGCATCCGTACACGGGACAGGACTGTGAATACGTGCCCCCTACAGTATCCGTACACGGGACAGGAATGTGAATACGTGCCCCCTACAGTGTGCGTACACGGGACGGGACTCTGAATACGTGCCCCCTACAGTATCCGTACACGGGACGGGACTGTGAATACCTGCCCCCTACAGCATCCGTACACGGGACAGGACTGTGAATACGTGCCCCCTACAGCATTCGTACACGGGACAGGACTGTGAATACGAGCCCCCTACAGCATCCGTACACGGGACAGGACTCTGAATACGTGCCTCCTACAGCATCCGTGCGGGGGACAGGACTGTGAATACGTGCCCCCTACAGCATCCGTACACGGGACGGGACTGTGAATATGTGCCCCCTACAGCATCCGTACACGGGACGGGACTGTGAATACGTGTCCGCTATAGCATCCGTACACGGGACGGGACTGTGAATACGTGCCCCCTACAGCATTCGTACACGGGGCGGGACTGTGAATACGTGCCCCCTACAGCATCCGTACACGGGACGGGACTGTGAATACGTGGCCCCTACAGTATCCGTACACGGGACGGGTCTGTGAATGCGTGCCCCCTACAGTATCCGTACACGGGACGGGACTGTGAATACGTGCCTCCTACAGCATCCGTACACGGGACAGGACTGTGAATACGTGCCCCCTACAGTATCCGTACACGGGACAGGAATGTGAATACGTGCCCCCTACAGTATGCGTACACGGGACGGGACTCTGAATACGTGCCCCCTACAGTATCCGTACACGGGACGGGACTGTGAATACCTGCCCCCTACAGCATCCGTACACGGGACAGGACTGTGAATACGTGCCCCCTACAGCATTCGTACACGGGACAGGACTGTGAATACGAGCCCCCTACAGCATCCGTACACGGGACAGGACTCCGAATACGTGCCTACTACAGCATCCGTGCGGGGGACAGGACTGTGAATACGTGCCCCCTACAGCATCCGTACACGGGACGGGACTGTGAATATGTGCCCCCTACAGCATCCGTACACGGGACGGGACTGTGAATACGTGTCCGCTATAGCATCCGTACACGGGACGGGACTGTGAATACGTGCCCCCTACAGTATCCGCGCACGGGACGGGACTGTGAATACGTGTCCCCTATAGCATCCGTACACGGGACGGGACTGTGAATACGTGCCCCCTACAGCATCCGTACACGGGACGGGACTGTGAATAGGTGCCCACTACAGCATCCGTACACGGGACGGGACTCTGAATACGTGCCCCCAACAGTATCCGTGCGGGGGACAGGACTGTGAATACGTGCCCCCTACAGCATCCCTACACGGGACGGGAATGTGAATACGTGCCTCCTACAGTATCGGTACTCGGGACGGGACTGTGAATACGTGCCCCCTACAGCATCCGTAAACGGGACGGGACTGTGAATACGTGTCTTCTACAGTATCCGTACACGGAACCGGACTGTGAATACGTACCCCCTACAGTATCCGTACACGGAACGGGACTGTGAATACGTGCCCCCTACAGTATCCGTACACGGGACGGGACTGTGAATACGTGCCCCCTACAGCATCCGTACACGGGACGGGACTGTGAATTCGTGCCTCCGACAGCATCCGTACACGGGACGGGACTGTGAATTCGTGCCTCCGACAGCATCCGTACACGGGACAGGACTGTGAATACGTGCCTCCTACCGTATCCGTGCACGGGACAGGACTGTGAATACGTGCCCCCTACAGCATCCGTACACGGGACAGGACTGTGAATACGTGCCCCCTACAGTATCCGTACACGGGACGGGACTGTGAATTCGTGCCTCCGACAGCATCCGTACACGGGACAGGACTGTGAATACGTGCCTCCTACCGTATCCGTACACGGGACAGGACTGTGAATATGTGCCCCCTACAGTATCCGTTCACGGGACAGGACTGTGAATACGTGCCCCCTACAGCATCCGTACACGGGACAGGACTGTGAATACGTGCCCCCTACAGTATCCGTACACGGGACGGGACTATGAATACGTGCCCCCTACAGTATCCGTACACGGGACGGGACTGTGAATACGTGCCCCCTACAGGATCCGTGCACGGGACAGGACTGTGAATACGTGCCCCCTACAGCATCCGTGCACGGGACGGGACTGTGAATACGTGCCCCCTGCAGCATCCGTACACGGGACAGGACTGTCAATACGTGCCCCCTACAGTATCCGTACACGGGACGGGACTGTGAATACGTGCCCCCTACAGCATCCGTACACGGGACGGGACTGTGAATATGTGCCCCCTACAGCATCCGTACACGGGACGGGACTGTGAATACGTGCCCCTTACAGTATCCGTGCGGGGGACAGGACTGTGAATACGTGGCCCCTACAGTATCCGTACACTGGACGGGACTGTGAATACGTGTCCCCTACAGTATCCGTACACGGGACGGGACTGTGAATACGTGCCCCCTACAGCATCCGTAGACGGGACGGGACTGTGAATACGTGCCCCCTACAGTATCCGTACACGGGACGGGACTCTGAATACGTGCCCCCTACAGTATCCGTACACGGGACGGGACTGTGAATACCTGCCCCCTAAGCATCCGTACACGGGACAGGGCTGTGAATACGTGCCCCCTACAGCATTCGTACACGGGACAGGACTGTGAATACGTGCCCCCCACAGCATCCGTACACGGGACAGGACTGTGAATACGTGCCTCCTACAGCATCCGTGCGGGGGACAGGACTGTGAATACGTGCCCCCAGTATCCGTACACGGGACGGGTCGGTGAATGCGTGCCCCTTACAGTATCCGTACACGGGACGGGACTGTGAATACGTGCCCCCTACAGCATCCGTACACGGGACGGGACTGTCAATACGTGCCCCCTACAGTATCCGTACACGGGACGGGACTGTGAATACGTGCCTCCTACAGCATCCGTACACGGGACAGGACTGTGAATACGTGCCCCCTACAGTATCCGTACACAGGACAGGAATGTGAATACGTGCCCCCTACAGTATCCGTACACGGGACGGGACTCTGAATACGTGCCCCCTACAGTATCCGTACACTGGACAGGACTGCGAATACGAGCCCCCTACAGCATCCGTACACGGGACAGGACTGTGAATACGTGCCTCCTACAGCATCCGTGCGGGGGACTGGACTGTGAATACGTGCCCCCTACAGCATCCGTACACGGGACAGGACTGTGAATACGTGCCTCCTACAGCATCCGTGCGGGGGACAGGACTGTGAATACGTGCCCCCTACAGCATCCGTACACGGGACGGGACTGTGAATATGTGCCCCCTACAGCATCCGTACACGGGACGGGAATGTGAATACGTGCCCCTTACAGTATCCGTGCGGGGGACAGGACTGTGAATACGTGCCCCCTACAGTATCCTTACACGGGACGGGACTGTGAATTCGTGCCTCCTACAGCATCCGTACACGGAACAGGACTGTGAATACGTGCCTCCTACAGTATCCGTACACGGGACAGGACTCTGAATACGTGCCCCCTACAGTATCCGTTCACGGGACAGGACTGTGAATACGTGCCCACTACAGCATCCCTACACGGGACAGGACTGTGAATACGTGCCCCCTACAGTATCCGTACACGGGACGGGACTGTGAATACGTGCCCCCTACAGTATCCGTACACGGGACGGGACTGTGAATACGTGCCCCCTACAGTATCCGTACACGGGACGGGACTGTGAATACGTGCCCCCTACAGCATCCGTACACGGGACGGGACTGTGAATATATGCCCTCTACAGCATCCGCGCAAGGGACAGGACTGTGAATACGTGCTCCCTACAGCATCCGCGCACGGGACAGGACTTTGAATTCGTGCCCACCTACAGTATCCGTACACGGGACGGGACTGTGAATACGTGCCCCCTACAGTATCCTTACACGGGACGGGACTGTGAATACGTGCCCCCTACAGTATCCGTACACGGGACGGGACTGTGAATACGTGCCCCCTACAGTATCCGTACACGGGACGGGACTGTGAATACGTGCCCCCTACAGTATCCGTGCGGGGGACAGGACTGTGAATACGTGCCCCCTACAGTATCCGTACACGGGTCAGGACTGTGAATATGTGCCCCCTACAGCAACCGTACACGGGACGGGACTGTGAATATGTGCCCCCTACAGCATCCGTGCGGGGGACGGGACTGTGAATACGTGCCCCCTACAGTATCCGTGCGGGGTACAGGACTGTGAATACGTCCCCCCTACAGCATCCGTGCGGGGGATAGGACTGTGAATACGTGCCCCCTACAGCATCCGTGCGGGGGATGGGACTGTGAATACGTGCCCCCTACAGCATCTGTGCGGGGGACGGGACTGTGAATACGTGCCCCCTACAGCATCCGTGTGGGGGACGGGACTGTGAATACGTGCCCCCTACAGCATCCGTGCGGGGGATAGTACTGTGAATACGTGCCCCCTACAGCATCCGTACACGTGACGGGACTGTGAATACGTGCCCCCTACAGTATCCGTACACGGGACGGGACAGTGAATACGTGCCCCCTACAGCATCCGTACACGGGACGGGACTGTGAATACGTGCCCACGACAGTATCCGTACACGGGACGGGACTGTGAATTCATGCCTCCTACAGCATCCGTACACGGGACAGGACTGTGAATACGTGCCTCCTACAGTATCCGTACACGGGACAGGACTGTGAAAACGTGCCCCCTACAGTATCCGTACACGGGACAGGACTGTGAATACGTGCCCCCTACAGCATCCGTACACAGGACAGGACTGTGAATACGTGCCCCCTACAGTATCCGTACACGGGACGGGACTGTGAATACGTGCCCCCTACAGTATCCGTACACGGGACGGGACTGTGAATACGTGCCCCCTACAGCATCCCTGCGGGGGACGGGACTGTGAATACGTGCCCCCTACAGCATCCGTGCGGGGGACGGGACTGTGCATACGTGCCCCCTACCGCATCCGTGCGGGGGACGGGACTCTGAATACGTGCCCCCTACAGCATCCGTGCGGGGGATAGGACTGTGAATACGTGCCCCCTACAGCATCCGTGCTCGGGACGGGACTGTGAATACGTGCCCCCTACAGCATTCGTACACGGGGCGGGACTGTGAATACGTGCCCCCTACAGCATCCGTACACGGGACGGGACTGTGAATACGTGCCGCCTACAGCATCCGTACACGGGACGGGACTGTGAATTCGTGCCTCCGACAGCATCCGTACACGGGACAGGACTGTGAATACGTGCCTCCTACAGTATCCGTACACGGGACGGGACTAAGAATACGTGCCCCCTACAGCATCCGTACACGGGACGGGACTGTGAATACGTGCCCACGACAGTATCCGTACACGGGACGGGACTGTGAATTCGTGCCTCCTACAGCATCCGTACACGGGACAGGACTGTGAATCCGTGACCCCTACAGCATCCGTACACAGGACAGGACTGTGAATACGTGCCCCCTACAGCATCCGTACACGTGACCGGACTGTGAATACGTGCCCCCTACAGTATCCGTGCGGGGGACAGGACTGTGAATACGTGCCCCCTACAGTATCCGTACACGGGTCAGGTCTGTGAATATGTGCCCCCTACAGCAACCGTACACGGGACAGGACTGTGAATATGTGCCCCCTACAGCATCCGTGCGGGGGACGGGACTGTGAATACGTGCCCCCTACAGTATCCGTGCGGGGTACAGGACTGTGAATACGTCCCCCCTACAGCATCCGTGCGGGGGATAGGACTGTGAATACGTGCCCCCTACAGCATCCGTGCGGGGGATGGGACTGTGAATACGTGCCCCCTACAGCATCCGTGCGGGGGACGGGACTGTGAATACGTGCCCCCTACAGCATCCGTGTGGGGGACGGGACTGTGAATACGTGCCCCCTACAGCATCCGTGCGGGGGATAGTACTGTGAATACGTGCCCCCTACAGCATCCGTACACGTGACGGGACTGTGAATACGTGCCCCCTACAGTATCCGTACACGGGACGGGACAGTGAATACGTGCCCCCTACAGCATCCGTACACGGGACGGGACTGTGAATACGTGCCCACGACAGTATCCGTACACGGGACGGGACTGTGAATTCATGCCTCCTACAGCATCCGTACACGGGACAGGACTGTGAATACGTGCCTCCTACAGTATCCGTACACGGGACAGGACTGTGAAAACGTGCCCCCTACAGTATCCGTACACGGGACAGGACTGTGAATACGTGCCCCCTACAGCATCCGTACACAGGACAGGACTGTGAATACGTGCCCCCTACAGTATCCGTACACGGGACGGGACTGTGAATACGTGCCCCCTACAGTATCCGTACACGGGACGGGACTGTGAATACGTGCCCCCTACAGCATCCGTGCGGGGGACGGGACTCTGAATACGTGCCCCCTACAGCATCCGTGCGGGGGATAGGACTGTGAATAGGTGCCCCCTACAGCATCCGTGCTCGGGACGGGACTGTGAATACGTGCCCCCTACAGCATTCGTACACGGGGCGGGACTGTGAATACGTGCCCCCTACAGCATCCGTACACGGGACGGGACTGTGAATACGTGCCGCCTACAGCATCCGTACACGGGACGGGACTGTGAATTCGTGCCTCCGACAGCATCCGTACACGGGACAGGACTGTGAATACGTGCCTCCTACAGTATCCGTACACGGGACGGGACTAAGAATACGTGCCCCCTACAGCATCCGTACACGGGACGGGACTGTGAATACGTGCCCACGACAGTATCCGTACACGGGACGGGACTGTGAATTCGTGCCTCCTACAGCATCCGTACACGGGACAGGACTGTGAATCCGTGACCCCTACAGCATCCGTACACAGGACAGGACTGTGAATACGTGCCCCCTACAGTATCCGTACACGGGACGGGACTGTGAATACGTGCCCCCTACAGTATCCGTACACGGGACGGGACTGTGAATACGTGCCCCCTACAGCATCCGTACACGGGACAGGACTGTGAATACGTGCCCCCTACAGTATCCGTACACGGGACAGGACTGTGAATACGTGCCCCCTACAGTATCCGTTCACGGGACAGAACTGTGAATCCGTGACCCCTTCAGCATCCGTACACAGGACAGGACTGTGAATACGTGCCCCTACAGTATCCGTACACGGGACGGGACTGTGAATACGTGCCCCCTACAGTATCCGTACACGGGACGGGACTGTGAATACGTGCCCCCTACAGCATACGTACAGGGGACAGGACAGTGAATACGTGACCCCTACAGCATCCGTGCACGGGACGGGACTGTGAATACGTGCCCCCTGCAGCATCCGTACACGGGACGGGACTGTGAATACGTGCCCCTTACAGTATCCGTGCTGGGGGACAGGACTGTGAATACGTGCCCCCTACAGTATCCGTACACGGCACGGGACTGTGAATATGTGCCCCCTACAGTATCCGTACACGGGACGGGACTGTGAATACGTGGCCCCTACAGTATCCGTACACGGGACGGGACTGTGAATACATGCCCCCTACAGTATCCGTACACGGGACGGGACTGTGAATACGTGCCTCCTACAGCATCCGTACACGGGACGGGACTGTGAATACGTGCCCCCTACAGTATCCATACACGGGACAGGAATGTGAATACGTGCCCCCTACAGTATCCATACACGGGATGGGACTCTGAATACGTGCCCCCTACAGTATCCGTACACGGGACGGGACTGTGAATACCTGCCCCCTACAGCATCCGTACACGGGACAGGACTGTGAATACGTGCCCCCTACAGCATTCGTACACGGGACAGGACTGTGAATACGTGCCCCCTACAGCATCCGTACACGGGACAGGACTGTGAATACGTGGCTCCTACAGCATCCGTGCGGGGGACAGGACTTTGAATACGTGCCCCCTACAGCATCCGTACACGGGACGGGACTGTGAATATGTGCCCCCTACAGCATCCGTACACGGGACGGGACTGTGAATACGTGCCCCCTACAGTATCCATACACGGGACAGGAATGTGAATACGTGCCCCCTACAGTATCCGTACACGGGACGGGACTCTGAATACGTGCCCCCTACAGTATCCGTACACGGGACGGGACTGTGAATACCTGCCCCCTACAGCATCCGTACACGGGACAGGACTGTGAATACGTGCCCCCTACAGCATTCGTACACGGGACGGGACTGTGAATACGTGCCCCCTACAGTATCCGTACACGGGACGGGACTGTGAATACGTTCCCCCTACAGTATCCGTACACGGGACGGGACTGTGAATACGTGCCCCCTACAGCATCCGTACACGGGACGGGACTGTGAATATATGCCCTCTACAGCATCCGCGCAAGGGACAGGACTGTGAATACGTGCTCCCTACAGCATCCGCGCACGGGACAGGACTTTGAATACGTGCCCACCTACAGTATCCTTACACGGGACGGGACTGTGAATACGTGCCCCCTACAGTATCCTTACACGGGACGGGACTGTGAATACGTGCCCCCTACAGTATCCGTACACGGGACGGGACTGTGAATACGTGCTCCCTACAGTATCCGTACACGGGACGGGACTGTGAATACGTGCCCCCTACAGTATCCGTGCGGGGGACAGGACTGTGAATACGTGCCCCCTACAGTATCCGTACACGGGTCAGGACTGTGAATATGTGCCCCCTACAGCAACCGTACACGGGACAGGACTGTGAATATGTGCCCTCTACAGCATCCGTGCGGGGTACAGGACTGTGAATACGTCCCCCCTACAGCATCCGTGCGGGGGATAGGACTGTGAATACGTGCCCCCTACAGCATCCGTGCGGGGGATGGGACTGTGAATACGTGCCCCCTACAGCATCCGTGCGGGGGACGGGACTGTGAATACGTGCCCCCTACAGCATCCGTGTGGGGGACGGGACTGTGAATACGTGCCCCCTACAGCATCCGTGCGGGGGATAGTACTGTGAATACGTGCCCCCTACAGCATCCGTACACGTGACGGGACTGTGAATACGTGCCCCCTACAGTATCCGTACACGGGACGGGACAGAGAATACGTGCCCCCTACAGCATCCGTACACGGGACGGGACTGTGAATACGTGCCCACGACAGTATCCGTACACGGGACGGGACTGTGAATTCGTGCCTCCTACAGCATCCGTACACGGGACAGGACTGTGAATACGTGCCTCCTACAGTTTCCGTACACGGGACGGGACTAAGAATACGTGCCCCCTACAGCATCCGTACACGGGACGGGACTGTGAATACGTGCCCACGACAGTATCCGTACACGGGACGGGACTGTGAATTCGTGCCTCCTACAGCATCCGTACACGGGACAGGACTGTGAATCCGTGACCCCTACAGCATCCGTACACAGGACAGGACTGTGAAAACGTGCCCCCTACAGTATCCGTACACGGGACGGGACTGTGAATACGTGCCCCCTACAGTATCCGTACACGGGACGGGACTGTGAATACGTGCCCCCTACAGCATCCGTACACGGGACAGGACTGTGAATACGTGCCCCCTACAGTATCCGTACACGGGACAGGACTGTGAATACGTGCCCCCTACAGTATCCGTTCACGGGACAGAACTGTGAATCCGTGACCCCTACAGCATCCGTACACAGGACAGGACTGTGAATACGTGCCCCTACAGTATCCGTACACGGGACGGGACTGTGAATACGTGCCCCCTACAGTATCCGTACACGGGACGGGACTGTGAATACGTGCCCCCTACAGCATACGTACACGGGAAAGGACTGTGAATACGTGCCCCCTACAGCATCCGTGCACGGGACGGGACTGTGAATACGTGCCCCCTGCAGCATCCGTACACGGGACGGGACTGTGAATACGTGCCCCTTACAGTATCCGTGCTGGGGGACAGGACTGTGAATACGTGCCCCCTACAGTATCCGTACACGGCACGGGACTGTGAATATGTGCCCCCTACAGTATCCGTACACGGGACGGGACTGTGAATACGTGGCCCCTACAGTATCCGTACACGGGACGGGACTGTGAATACATGCCCCCTACAGTATCCGTACACGGGACGGGACTGTGAATACGTGCCTCCTACAGCATCCGTACACGGGACGGGACTGTGAATACGTGCCCCCTACAGTATCCATACACGGGACAGGAATGTGAATACGTGCCCCCTACAGTATCCGTACACGGGATGGGACTCTGAATACGTGCCCCCTACAGTATCCGTACACGGGACGGGACTCTGAATACCTGCCCCCTACAGCATCCGTACACGGGACAGGACTGTGAATACGTGCCCCCTACAGCATTCGTACACGGGACAGGACTGTGAATACGTGCCCCCTACAGCATCCGTACACGGGACAGGACTGTGAATACGTGGCTCCTACAGCATCCGTGCGGGGGACAGGACTTTGAATACGTGCCCCCTACAGCATCCGTACACGGGACGGGACTGTGAATATGTGCCCCCTACAGCATCCGTACACGGGACGGGACTGTGAATACGTGCCCCCTACAGTATCCATACACGGGACAGGAATGTGAATACGTGCCCCCTACAGTATCCGTACACGGGACGGGACTCTGAATACGTGCCCCCTACAGTATCCGTACACGGGACGGGACTGTGAATACCTGCCCCCTACAGCATCCGTACACGGGACAGGACTGTGAATACGTGCCCCCTACAGCATTCGTACACGGGACGGGACTGTGAATACGTGCCCCCTACAGTATCCGTACACGGGACGGGACTGTGAATACGTGCCCCCTACAGTATCCGTACACGGGACGGGACTGTGAATACGTGCCCCCTACAGCATCCGTACACGGGACGGGACTGTGAATACGTGCCTCCTACAGCATCCGTACACGGGACGGGACTGTGAATACGTGCCCCCTACAGTATCCGTACACGGGATGGGACTCTGAATACGTGCCCCCTACAGTATCCGTACACGGGACGGGACTGTGAATACCTGCCCCCTACAGCATCCGTACACGGGACAGGACTGTGAATACGTGCCCCCTACAGCATTCGTACACGGGACAGGACTGTGAATACGTGCCCCCTACAGCATCCGTACACGGGACAGGACTGTGAATACGTGGCTCCTACAGCATCCGTGCGGGGGACAGGACTTTGAATACGTGCCCCCTACAGCATCCGTACACGGGACGGGACTGTGAATATGTGCCCCCTACAGCATCCGTACACGGGACGGGACTGTGAATACGTGCCCCCTACAGTATCCATACACGGGACAGGAATGTGAATACGTGCTCCCTACAGTATCCGTACACGGGACGGGACTCTGAATACGTGCCCCCTACAGTATCCGTACACGGGACGGGACTGTGAATACCTGCCCCCTACAGCATCCGTACACGGGACAGGACTGTGAATACGTGCCCCCTACAGCATTCGTACACGGGACGGGACTGTGAATACGTGCCCCCTACAGTATCCGTACACGGGACGGGACTGTGAATACGTGCCCCCTACAGTATCCGTACACGGGACGGGACTGTGAATACGTGCCCCCTACAGCATCCGTACACGGGACGGGACTGTGAATATATGCCCTCTACAGCATCCGCGCAAGGGACAGGACTGTGAATACGTGCTCCCTACAGCATCCGCGCACGGGACAGGACTTTGAATACGTGCCCACCTACAGTATCCGTACACGGGACGGGACTGTGAATACGTGCCCCCTACAGTATCCTTACACGGGACGGGACTGTGAATACGTGCCCCCTACAGTATCCGTACACGGGACGGGACTGTGAATACGTGCCCCCTACAGTATCCGTACACGGGACGGGACTGTGAATACGTGCCCCCTACAGTATCCGTGCGAGGGACAGGACTGTGAATACGTGCCCCCTACAGTATCCGTACACGGGTCAGGACTGTGAATATGTGCCCCCTACAGCAACCGTACACGGGACAGGACTGTGAATATGTGCCCCCTACAGCATCCGTGCGGGGTACAGGAATGTGAATACGTCCCCCCTACAGCATCCGTGCGGGGGATAGGACTGTGAATACGTGCCCCCTACAGCATCCGTGCGGGGGATGGGACTGTGAATACGTGCCCCCTACAGCATCCGTGCGGGGGACGGGACTGTGAATACGTGCCCCCTACAGCATCCGTGTGGGGGACGGGACTGTGAATACGTGCCCCCTACAGCATCCGTGCGGGGGATAGTACTGTGAATACGTGCCCCCTACAGCATCCGTACACGTGACGGGACTGTGAATACGTGCCCCCTACAGTATCCGTACACGGGACGGGACAGAGAATACGTGCCCCCTACAGCATCCGTACACGGGACGGGACTGTGAATACGTGCCCACGACAGTATCCGTACACGGGACGGGACTGTGAATTCGTGCCTCCTACAGCATCCGTACACGGGACAGGACTGTGAATACGTGCCTCCTACAGTATCCGTACACGGGACGGGACTAAGAATACGTGCCCCCTACAGCATCCGTACACGGGACGGGACTGTGAATACGTGCCCACGACAGTATCCGTACACGGGACGGGACTGTGAATTCGTGCCTCCTACAGCATCCGTACACGGGACAGGACTGTGAATCCGTGACCCCTACAGCATCCGTACACAGGACAGGACTGTGAATACGTGCCCCCTACAGTATCCGTACACGGGACGGGACTGTGAATACGTGCCCCCTACAGTATCCGTACACGGGACGGGACTGTGAATACGTGCCCCCTACAGCATCCGTACACGGGACAGGACTGTGAATACGTGCCCCCTACAGTATCCGTACACGGGACAGGACTGTGAATACGTGCCCCCTACAGTATCCGTTCACGGGACAGAACTGTGAATCCGTGACCCCTACAGCATCCGTACACAGGACAGGACTGTGAATACGTGCCCCTACAGTATCCGTACACGGGACGGGACTGTGAATACGTGCCCCCTACAGTATCCGTACACGGGACGGGACTGTGAATACGTGCCCCCTACAGCATACGTACACGGGACAGGACTGTGAATACGTGCCCCCTACAGTATCCGTACACGGGACGGGACTGTGAATACCTGCCCCCTACAGCATCCGTACACGGGACAGGACTGTGAATACGTGCCCCCTACCGCATTCGTACACGGGACAGGACTGTGAATACGTGCCCCCTACAGCATCCGTACACGGGACAGGACTGTGAATACGTGGCTCCTACAGCATCCGTGCGGGGGACAGGACTTTGAATACGTGTCCCCTACAGCATCCGTACACGGGACGGGACTGTGAATATGTGCCCCCTACAGCATCCGTACACGGGACGGGACTGTGAATACGTGCCCCCTACAGTATCCATACACGGGACAGGAATGTGAATACGTGCCCCCTACAGTATCCGTACACGGGACGGGACTCTGAATACGTGCCCCCTACAGTATCCGTACACGGGACGGGACTGTGAATACGTGCCCCCTACAGCATTCGTACACGGGACGGGACTGTGAATACGTGCCCCCTACAGTATCCGTACACGGGACGGGACTGTGAATACGTGCCCCCTACAGTATCCGTACACGGGACGGGACTGTGAATACGTGCCCCCTACAGCATCCGTACACGGGACGGGACTGTGAATATATGCCCTCTACAGCATCCGCGCAAGGGACAGGACTGTGAATACGTGCTCCCTACAGCATCCGCGCACGGGACAGGACTTTGAATACGTGCCCACCTACAGTATCCGTACACGGGACGGGACTGTGAATACGTGCCCCCTACAGTATCCTTACACGGGACGGGACTGTGAATACGTGCCCCCTACAATATCCGTACACGGGACGGGACTGTGAATACGTGCCCCCTACAGTATCCGTACACGGGACGGGACTGTGAATACGTGCCCCCTACAGTATCCGTGCGGGGGACAGGACTGTGAATACGTGCCCCCTACAGTATCCGTACACGGGTCAGGACTGTGAATATGTGCCCCCTACAGCAACCGTACACGGGACAGGACTGTGAATATGTGCCCCCTACAGCATCCGTGCTGGGTACAGGACTGTGAATACGTCCCCCCTACAGCATCCGTGTGGGGAACGGGACTGTGAATACGTGCCCCCTACAGCATCCGTGCGGGGGATAGTACTGTGAATACGTGCCCCCTACAGCATCCGTACACGTGACGGGACTGTGAATACGTGCCCCCTACAGTATCCGTACACGGGACGGGACAGTGAATACGTGCCCCCTACAGCATCCGTACACGGGACGGGACTGTGAATACGTGCCCACGACAGTATCCGTACACGGGACGGGACTGTGAATTGGTGCCTCCTACAGCATCCGTACACGGGACAGGACTGTGAATACGTGCCTCCTACAGTATCCGTACACGGGACAGGACTGTGAAAACGTGCCCCCTACAGTATCCGTACACGGGACAGGACTGTGAATACGTGCCCCCTACAGCATCCGTACACAGGACAGGACTGTGAATACGTGCCCCCTACAGTATCCGTACACGGGACGGGACTGTGAATACGTGCCCCCTACAGTATCCGTATACGGGACGGGACTGTGAATACGTGCCCCCTACAGCATCCCTGCGGGGGACGGGACTGTGAATACGTGCCCCCTACAGCATCCGTGCGGGGGACGGGACTGTGCATACGTGACCCCTACCGCATCCGTGCGGGGGACGGGACTGTGAATACGTGCCCCCTACAGCATCCGTGCTCGGGACGGGACTGTGAATACGTGCCCCCTACAGCATTCGTACACGGGGCGGGACTGTGAATACGTGCCCCCTACAGCATCCGTACACGGGACGGGACTGTGAATACGTGCCGCCTACAGCATCCGTACACGGGACGGGACTGTGAATTCGTGCCTCCGACAGCATCCGTACACGGGACAGGACTGTGAATACGTGCCTCCTACAGTATCCGTACACGGGACGGGACTAAGAATACGTGCCCCCTACAGCATCCGTACACGGGACGGGACTGTGAATACGTGCCCACGACAGTATCCGTACACGGGACGGGACTGTGAATTCGTGCCTCCTACAGCATCCGTACACGGGACAGGACTGTGAATCCGTGACCCCTACAGCATCCGTACACAGGACAGGACTGTGAATACGTGCCCCCTACAGTATCCGTACACGGGACGGGACTGTGAATACGTGCCCCCTACAGTATCCGTACACGGGACGGGACTGTGAATACGTGCCCCCTACAGCATCCGTACACGGGACAGGACTGTGAATACGTGCCCCCTACAGTATCCGTACACGGGACAGGACTGTGAATACGTGCCCCCTACAGTATCCGTTCACGGGACAGAACTGTGAATCCGTGACCCCTACAGCATCCGTACACAGGACAGGACTGTGAATACGTGCCCCTACAGTATCCGTACACGGGACGGGACTGTGAATACGTGCCCCCTACAGTATCCGTACACGGGACGGGACTGTGAATACGTGCCCCCTACAGCATACGTACACGGGACAGGACTGTGAATACGTGCCCCCTACAGCATCCGTGCACGGGACGGGACTGTGAATACGTGCCCCCTGCAGCATCCGTACACGGGACGGGACTGTGAATACGTGCCCCTTACAGTATCCGTGCTGGGGGACAGGACTGTGAATACGTGCCCCCTACAGTATCCGTACACGGCACGGGACTGTGAATATGTGCCCCCTACAGTATCCGTACACGGGACGGGACTGTGAATACGTGGCCCCTACAGTATCCGTACACGGGACGGGACTGTGAATACATGCCTCCTACAGCATCCGTACACGGGACGGGACTGTGAATACGTGCCCCCTACAGTATCCATACACGGGACAGGAATGTGAATACGTGCCCCCTACAGTATCCGTACACGGGATGGGACTCTGAATACGTGCCCCCTACAGTATACGTACACGGGACGGGACTGTGAATACCTGCCCCCTACAGCATCCGGACACGGGACAGGACTGTGAATACGTGCCCCCTACAGCATTCGTACACGGGACAGGACTGTGAATACGTGCCCCCTACAGCATCCGTGCACGGGACGGGACTGTGTATACGTGCCCCCTGCAGCATCCGTACACGGGACGGGACTGTGAATACGTGCCCCTTACAGTATCCGTGCTGGGGGACAGGACTGTGAATACGTGCCCCCTACAGTATCCGTACACGGCACGGGACTGTGAATATGTGCCCCCTACAGTATCCGTACACGGGACGGGACTGTGAATACGTGGCCCCTACAGTATCCGTACACGGGACGGGACTGTGAATACATGCCTCCTACAGCATCCGTACACGGGACGGGACTGTGAATACGTGCCCCCTACAGTATCCATACACGGGACAGGAATGTGAATACGTGCCCCCTACAGTATCCGTACACGGGATGGGACTCTGAATACGTGCCCCCTACAGTATACGTACACGGGACGGGACTGTGAATACCTGCCCCCTACAGCATCCGTACACGGGACAGGACTGTGAATACGTGCCCCCTACAGCATTCGTACACGGGACAGGACTGTGAATACGTGCCCCCTACAGCATCCGTACACGGGACAGGACTGTGAATACGTGGCTCCTACAGCATCCGTGCGGGGGAAGGACTTTGAATACGTGCCCCCTACAGCATCCGTACACGGGACGGGACTGTGAATATGTGCCCCCTACAGCATCCGTACCCGGGACGGGACTGTGAATACGTGCCCCCTACAGTATCCATACACGAGACAGGAATGTGAATACGTTCCCCCTACAGTATCCGTACACGGGACGGGACTCTGAATACGTGCCCCCTACAGTATCCGTACACGGGACGGGACTGTGAATACCTGCCCCCTACAGCATCCGTACACGGGAAAGGACTGTGAATACGTGCCCCCTACAGCATTCGTACACGGGACAGGACTGTGAATACGTGCCCCCTACAGCATCCGTACACGGGACAGGACTGTGAATACGTGCCTCCTACAGCATCCGTGCGGGGGACAGGACTGTGAATACGTGCCCCCAGTATCCGTACACGGGACGGGACTGTGAATATGTGCCCCCTACAGTATCCGTACACGGGACGGGACTGTGAATACGTGCCCCCTACAGCATCCGTACACGGGACAGGACTGTGAATACGTGCCCCCTACAGTATCCGTACACGGGACAGGACTGTGAATACGTGCCCCCTACAGTATCCGTTCACGGGACAGAACTGTGAATCCGTGACCCCTACAGCATCCGTACACAGGACAGGACTGTGAATACGTGCCCCTACAGTATCCGTACACGGGACGGGACTGTGAATACGTGCCCCCTACAGTATCCGTACACGGGACGGGACTGTGAATACGTGCCCCCTACAGCATACGTACACGGGACAGGACTGTGAATACGTGCCCCCTACAGCATCCGTGCGGGGGACGGGACTGTGCATACGTGCCCCCTACCGCATCCGTGCGGGGGACGGGACTGTGAATACGTGCCCCCTACAGCATCCGTGCGGGGGATAGGACTGTGAATACGTGCCCCCTACAGCATCCGTGCTCGGGACGGGACTGTGAATACGTGCCCCCTACAGCATTCGTACACGGGGCGGGACTGTGAATACGTGCCCCCTACAGCATCCGTACACGGGACGGGACTGTGAATACGTGCCGCCTACAGCATCCGTACACGGGACGGGACTGTGAATACGTGCCTCCGACAGTATCCGTACACGGGACGGGACTGTGAATACGTGCCCCCTACAGCATACGTACACGGGACAGGACTGTGAATACGTGCCCCCTACAGCATCCGTGCGGGGGACGGGACTGTGCATACGTGCCCCCTACCGCATCCGTGCGGGGGACGGGACTGTGAATACGTGCCCCCTACAGCATCCGTGCGGGGGATAGGACTGTGAATACGTGCCCCCTACAGCATCCGTGCTCGGGACGGGACTGTGAATACGTGCCCCCTACAGCATTCGTACACGGGGCGGGACTGTGAATACGTGCCCCCTACAGCATCCGTACACGGGACGGGACTGTGAATACGTGCCGCCTACAGCATCCGTACACGGGACGGGACTGTGAATTCGTGCCTCCGACAGCATCCGTACACGGGACAGGACTGTGAATACGTGCCTCCTACAGTATCCGTACACGGGACGGGACTAAGAATACGTGCCCCCTACAGCATCCGTACACGGGACGGGACTGTGAATACGTGCCCACGACAGTATCCGTACACGGGACGGGACTGTGAATTCGTGCCTCCTACAGCATCCGTACACGGGACAGGACTGTGAATCCGTGACCCCTACAGCATCCGTACACAGGACAGGACTGTGAATACGTGCCCCCTACAGTATCCGTACACGGGACGGGACTGTGAATACGTGCCCCCTACAGTATCCGTACACGGGACGGGACTGTGAATACGTGCCCCCTACAGCATCCGTACACGGGACAGGACTGTGAATACGTGCCCCCTACAGTATCCGTACACGGGACAGGACTGTGAATACGTGCCCCCTACAGTATCCGTTCACGGGACAGAACTGTGAATCCGTGACCCCTACAGCATCCGTACACAGGACAGGACTGTGAATACGTGCCCCTACAGTATCCGTACACGGGACGGGACTGTGAATACGTGCCCCCTACAGTATCCGTACACGGGACGGGACTGTGAATACGTGCCCCCTACAGCATACGTACACGGGACAGGACTGTGAATACGTGCCCCCTACAGCATCCGTGCACGGGACGGGACTGTGAATACGTGCCCCCTGCAGCATCCGTACACGGGACGGGACTGTGAATACGTGCCCCTTACAGTATCCGTGCTGGGGGACAGGACTGTGAATACGTGCCCCCTACAGTATCCGTACACGGCACGGGACTGTGAATATGTGCCCCCTACAGTATCCGTACACGGGACGGGACTGTGAATACGTGGCCCCTACAGTATCCGTACACGGGACGGGACTGTGAATACATGCCTCCTACAGCATCCGTACACGGGACGGGACTGTGAATACGTGCCCCCTACAGTATCCATACACGGGACAGGAATGTGAATACGTGCCCCCTACAGTATCCGTACACGGGATGGGACTCTGAATACGTGCCCCCTACAGTATACGTACACGGGACGGGACTGTGAATACCTGCCCCCTACAGCATCCGGACACGGGACAGGACTGTGAATACGTGCCCCCTACAGCATTCGTACACGGGACAGGACTGTGAATACGTGCCCCCTACAGCATCCGTGCACGGGACGGGACTGTGTATACGTGCCCCCTGCAGCATCCGTACACGGGACGGGACTGTGAATACGTGCCCCTTACAGTATCCGTGCTGGGGGACAGGACTGTGAATACGTGCCCCCTACAGTATCCGTACACGGCACGGGACTGTGAATATGTGCCCCCTACAGTATCCGTACACGGGACGGGACTGTGAATACGTGGCCCCTACAGTATCCGTACACGGGACGGGACTGTGAATACGTGCCTCCTACAGCATCCGTACACGGGACGGGACTGTGAATACGTGCCCCCTACAGTATCCATACACGGGACAGGAATGTGAATACGTGCCCCCTACAGTATCCGTACACGGGATGGGACTCTGAATACGTGCCCCCTACAGTATACGTACACGGGACGGGACTGTGAATACCTGCCCCCTACAGCATCCGTACACGGGACAGGACTGTGAATACGTGCCCCCTACAGCATTCGTACACGGGACAGGACTGTGAATACGTGCACCCTACAGCATCCGTACACGGGACAGGACTGTGAATACGTGGCTCCTACAGCATCCGTGCGGGGGAAGGACTTTGAATACGTGCCCCCTACAGCATCCGTACACGGGACGGGACTGTGAATATGTGCCCCCTACAGCATCCGTACCCGGGACGGGACTGTGAATACGTGCCCCCTACAGTATCCATACACGAGACAGGAATGTGAATACGTTCCCCCTACAGTATCCGTACACGGGACGGGACTCTGAATACGTGCCCCCTACAGTATCCGTACACGGGACGGGACTGTGAATACCTGCCCCCTACAGCATCCGTACACGGGACAGGACTGTGAATACGTGCCCCCTACAGCATTCGTACACGGGACAGGACTGTGAATACGTGCCCCCTACAGCATCCGTACACGGGACAGGACTGTGAATACGTGCCTCCTACAGCATCCGTGCGGGGGACAGGACTGTGAATACGTGCCCCCAGTATCCGTACACGGGACGGGACTGTGAATATGTGCCCCCTACAGTATCCGTACACGGGACGGGACTGTGAATACGTGGCCCCTACAGTATCCGTACACGGGACGGGTCTGTGAATGCGTGCCCCCTACAGTATCCGTACACGGGACGGGACTGTGAATACGTGCCCCCTACAGCATCCGTACACGGGACGGGACTGTGAATACGTGCCCCCTACAGGATCCGTACACGGGACGGGACTGTGAATACGTGCCTCCTACAGCATCCGTACACGGGACAGGACTGTGAATACGTGCCCCCTACAGTATCCGTACACGGGACAGGAATGTGAATACGTGCCCCCTACAGTATCCGTACACGGGACGGGACTCTGAATACGTGCCCCCTACAGTATCCGTACACTGGACAGGACTGTGAATACGAGCCCCCTACAGCATCCGTACACGGGACAGGACTGTGAATACGTGCCTCCTACAGCATCCGTGCGGGGGACAGGACTGTGAATACGTGCCCCCTACAGCATCCGTACACGGGACGGGACTGTGAATATTTGCCCCCTACAGCATCCGTACACGGGACGGGAATGTGAATACGTGCCCCTTACAGTATCCGTGCGGGGGACAGGACTGTGAATACGTGCCCCCTACAGTATCCTTACACGGGACGGGACTGTGAATTCGTGCCTCCTACAGCATCCGTACACGGGAAAGGACTGTGAATACGTGACTCCTACAGTATCCGTACACGGGACAGGACTCTGAATACGTGCCCCCTACATTATCCGTTCACGGGACAGGACTGTGAATACGTGCCCACTACAGCATCCGTACACGGGACAGGACTGTGAATACGTGCCCCCTACAGTATCCGTACACGGGACGGGACTGTGAATACGTGCCCCCTACAGTATCCGTGCACGGGACAGGACTGTGAATACGTGCCCCCTACAGCATCCGTGCACGGGACGGGAATGAGAATGCGTGCCCACCTACAGAATCCGTACACGGGACGGGACTGTGAATACGTGCCCCCTACAGCATCCGTACACGGGACGGGACTGTGAATATATGCCCTCTACAGCATCCGCGCAAGGGACAGCACTGTGAATACGTGCTCCCTACAGCATCCGCGCACGGGACAGGACTGTGAATACGTGCCCACCTACAGTATCCGTACACGGGACGGGACTGTGAATACGTGCCCCCTACAGTATCCTTACACGGGACGGGACTGTGAATACGTGCCCCCTACAGTATCCGTACACGGGACGGGACTGTGAATACGTGCCCCCTACAGTATCCGTACACGGGACGGGACTGTGAATACGTGCCCCCTACAGTATCCGTGCGGGGGACAGGACTGTGAATACGTGCCCCCTACAGAATCCGTACACGGGACAGGACTGTGAATATGTGCCCCCTACAGCAACCGTACACGGGACAGGACTGTGAATATGTGCCCCCTACAGCATCCGTGCGGGGTACAGGACTGTGAATACGTCCCCCCTACAGCATCCGTGCGGGGGATAGGACTGTGAATACGTGCCCCCTACAGCATCCGTGCGGGGGCTGGGACTGTGAATACGTGCCCCCTACAGCATCCGTGCGGGGGACGGGACTGTGAATACGTGCCCCCTACAGCATCCGTGTGGGGGACGGGACTGTGAATACGTGCACCCTACAGCATCCGTGCGGGGGATAGTACTGTGAATACGTGCCCCCTACAGCATCCGTACACGGGACGGGACTGTGAATACGTGCCCCCTACAGTATCCGTACACGGGACGGGACTGTGAATACGTGCCCCCTACAGTATCCGTACACGGGACGGGACTGTGAATACGTGCGCCCTACAGCATCCGTTCACGGGACGGGACTGTGAATACGTGCCCACGACAGTATCCGTACACGGGACGGGACTGTGAATTCGTGCCTCCTACAGCATCCTTACACGGGACAGGACTGTGAATACGTGCCTCCTACAGTATCTGTACACGGGACAGGACTGTGAATACGTGCCCCCTACAGTATCCGTACACGGGACAGGACTGTGAATACGTGCCCCCTACAGTATCCGTACACCGGACGGGACTGTGAATACGTGCCTCCTACAGCATCCGTACACGGGACAGGACTGTGAATACGTGCCCCCTACAGCATCCGTACACAGGACAGGACTGTGAATACGTGCCCCCTACAGTATCCGTACACCGGACGGGACTGTGAATACGTGCCTCCTACAGCATCCGTACACGTGACAGGACTGTGAATACGTGCCTCCTACAGCATCCGTGCGGGGGACAGGACTGTGAATACGTGCCCCCAGTATCCGTACACGGGACGGGACTGTGAATATGTGCCCCCTACAGTATCCGTACACGGGACGGGACTGTGAATACGTGGCCCCTACAGTATCCGTACACGGGACGGGTCTGTGAATGCGTGCCCCCTACAGTATCCGTACACGGGACGGGACTGTGAATACGTGCCTCCTACAGCATCCGTACACGGGACGGGACTGTGAATACGTGCCCCCTACAGGATCCGTACACGGGACGGGACTGTGAATACGTGCCTCCTACAGCATCCGTACACGGGACAGGACTGTGAATACGTGCCCCCTACAGTATCCGTACACGGGACAGGAATGTGAATACGTGCCCCCTACAGTATCCGTACACGGGACGGGACTCTGAATACGTGCCCCCTACAGTATCCGTATACTGGACAGGACTGTGAATACGAGCCCCCTACAGCATCCGTACACGGGACAGGACTGTGAATACGTGCCTCCTACAGCATCCGTGCGGGGGACAGGACTGTGAATACGTGCCCCCTACAGCATCCGTACACGGGACGGGACTGTGAATATTTGCCCCCTACAGCATCCGTACACGGGACGGGAATGTGAATACGTGCCCCTTACAGTATCCGTGCGGGGGACAGGACTGTGAATACGTGCCCCCTACAGTATCCTTACACGGGACGGGACTGTGAATTCGTGCCTCCTACAGCATCCGTACACGGGACAGGACTGTGAATACGTGCCTCCTACAGTATCCGTACACGGGACAGGACTCTGAATACGTGCCCCCTACATTATCCGTTCACGGGACAGGACTGTGAATACGTGCCCACTACAGCATCCGTACACGGGACAGGACTGTGAATACGTGCCCCCTACAGTATCCGTACACGGGACGGGACTGTGAATACGTGCCCCCTACAGTATCCGTGCACGGGACAGGACTGTGAATACGTGCCCCCTACAGCATCCGTGCGGGGGACGGGACTGTGAATACGTGCCCCCTACAGCATCCGTGTGGGGGACGGGACTGTGAATACGTGCACCCTACAGCATCCGTGCGGGGGATAGTACTGTGAATACGTGCCCCCTACAGCATCCGTACACGGGACGGGACTGTGAATACGTGCCCCCTACAGTATCCGTACACGGGACGGGACTGTGAATACGTGCCCCCTACAGTATCCGTACACGGGACGGGACTGTGAATACGTGCGCCCTACAGCATCCGTTCACGGGACGGGACTGTGAATACGTGCCCACGACAGTATCCGTACACGGGACGGGACTGTGAATTCGTGCCTCCTACAGCATCCTTACACGGGACAGGACTGTGAATACGTGCCTCCTACAGTATCTGTACACGGGACAGGACTGTGAATACGTGCCCCCTACAGTATCCGTACACGGGACAGGACTGTGAATACGTGCCCCCTACAGTATCCGTACACCGGACGGGACTGTGAATACGTGCCTCCTACAGCATCCGTACACGGGACAGGACTGTGAATACGTGCCCCCTACAGCATCCGTACACAGGACAGGACTGTGAATACGTGCCCCCTACAGTATCCGTACACCGGACGGGACTGTGAATACGTGCCTCCTACAGCATCCGTACACGTGACAGGACTGTGAATACGTGCCTCCTACAGCATCCGTGCGGGGGACAGGACTGTGAATACGTGCCCCCAGTATCCGTACACGGGACGGGACTGTGAATATGTGCCCCCTACAGTATCCGTACACGGGACGGGACTGTGAATACGTGGCCCCTACAGTATCCGTACACGGGACGGGTCTGTGAATGCGTGCCCCCTACAGTATCCGTACACGGGACGGGACTGTGAATACGTGCCTCCTACAGCATCCGTACACGGGACGGGACTGTGAATACGTGCCCCCTACAGGATCCGTACACGGGACGGGACTGTGAATACGTGCCTCCTACAGCATCCGTACACGGGACAGGACTGTGAATACGTGCCCCCTACAGTATCCGTACACGGGACAGGAATGTGAATACGTGCCCCCTACAGTATCCGTACACGGGACGGGACTCTGAATACGTGCCCCCTACAGTATCCGTATACTGGACAGGACTGTGAATACGAGCCCCCTACAGCATCCGTACACGGGACAGGACTGTGAATACGTGCCTCCTACAGCATCCGTGCGGGGGACAGGACTGTGAATACGTGCCCCCTACAGCATCCGTACACGGGACGGGACTGTGAATATTTGCCCCCTACAGCATCCGTACACGGGACGGGAATGTGAATACGTGCCCCTTACAGTATCCGGGGACAGGACTGTGAATACGTGCCCCCTACAGTATCCTTACACGGGACGGGACTGTGAATTCGTGCCTCCTACAGCATCCGTACACGGGACAGGACTGTGAATACGTGCCTCCTACAGTATCCGTACACGGGACAGGACTCTGAATACGTGCCCCCTACATTATCCGTTCACGGGACAGGACTGTGAATACGTGCCCACTACAGCATCCGTACACGGGACAGGACTGTGAATACGTGCCCCCCTACAGTATCCGTACACGGGACGGGGACTGTGAATACGTGCCCCCTACAGTATCCGTGCACGGGACAGGACTGTGAATACGTGCCACCCTACAGCATCCGTGCACGGGACGGGAATGAGAATGCGTGCCCACCTACAGTATCCGTACACGGGACGGGACTGTGAATACGTGCCCCCTACAGCATCCGTACACGGGACGGGACTGTGAATATATGCCCCTCTACAGCATCCGCGCAAGGGTCAGCACTGTGAATACGTGCTCCCTACAGCATCCGCGCACGGGACAGGGACTGTGAATACGTGCCCACCTACAGTATCCGTACACGGGACGGGACTGTGAATACGTGCCCCCTACAGTATCCTTACACGGGACGGGACTGTGAATACGTGCCCCCTACAGTATCCGTACACGGGACGGGACTGTGAATACGTGCCCCCTACAGTATCCGTACACGGGACGGGACTGTGAATACGTTCCCCCTACAGTATCCGTGCGGGGGACAGGACTGTGAATACGTGCCCCCTACAGAATCCGTACACGGGACAGGACTGTGAATATGTGCCCCCTACAGCAACCGTACACGGGACAGGACTGTGAATATGTGCCCCCTACAGCATCCGTGCGGGGTACAGGACTGTGAATACGTCCCCCCTACAGCATCCGTGCGGGGGATAGAACTGTGAATACGTGCCCCCTACAGCATCCGTGCGGGGGCTGGGACTGTGAATACGTGCCCCCTACAGCATCCGTGCGGGGGACGGGACTGTGAATACGTGCCCCCTACAGCATCCGTGTGGGGGACGGGACTGTGAATACGTGCCCCCTACAGCATCCGTGCGGGGGATAGTACTGTGAATACGTGCCCCCTACAGCATCCGTACACGGGACGGGAATGTGAATACGTGCCCCCTACAGTATCCGTACACGGGACGGGACTGTGAATACGTGCCCCCTACAGTATCCGTACACGGGACGGGACTGTGAATACGTGCCCCCTACAGCATCCGTACACGGGACGGGACTGTGAATACGTGCCCACGACAGTATCCGTACACGGGACGGGACTGTGAATTCGTGCCTCCTACAGCATCCTTACACGGGACAGGACTGTGAATACGTGCCTCCTACAGTATCTGTACACGGGACAGGACTGTGAATACGTGCCCCCTACAGTATCCGTACACGGGACAGGACTGTGAATACGTGCCCCCTACAGCATCCGTACACAGGACAGGACTGTGAATACGTGCCCCCTACAGTATCCGTACACGGGACGGGACTGTGAATACGTGCCCCCTACAGTATCCGTACACGGGACGGGACTGTGAATACGTGCCCCCTACAGCATCCCTGCGGGGGACGGGACTGTGAATACGTGCCCCCTACAGCATCCGTGCGGGGGACGGGACTGTGAATACGTGCCCCCTACCGCCTCCGTGCGGGGGACGGGACTGTGAATACGTGCCCCCTACAGCATCCGTGCGGGGGATAGGACTGTGAATACGTGCCCCCTACCGCATCCGTGCTCGGGGCGGGACTGTGAATACGTGCCCCCTAGAGCATCCGTACACGGGACGGGACTGTGAATACGTGCCGCCTACAGCATCCGTACAAGGGACGGGACTGTGAATACGTGCCCCCTACAGTATCCGCGCACGGGACAGGACTGTGAATACGTGCTCCCTATAGCATCCGTACACGGGACGGGACTGTGAATACGTGTCCGCTATAGCATCCGTACACGGGACGGGACTGTGAATACTTGCCCCCTACAGTATCCGCGCACGGGACGGGACTGTGAATACGTGTCCCCTATAGCATCCGAACACGGGACGGGACTGTAAATACGTGCCCCCTACAGCATCCGTACACGGGACGGGACTGTGAATAGGTGCCCACTACAGCATCCGTACACGGGACGGGACTCTGAATACGTGCCCCCTACAGTATCCGTGCGGGGGACAGGACTGGGAATACGTGCCCCCTACAGCATCCGTACACGGGACGGGAATGTGAATACGTGCCCCCTACAGTATCGGTACTCGGGACGGGACTGTGAATACGTGCCCCCTACAGCATCCGTAAATGGGACGGGACTCTGAATACGTGCCCCCTACAGTATCCGTACACGGGACGGGACTGTGAATACGTGGCCCCTACAGTATCCGTACACGGGACGGGACTGTGAATACATGCCCCCTACAGTATCCGTACACGGGACGGGACTGTGAATACGTGCCTCCTACAGCATCCGTACACGGGACGGGACTGTGAATACGTGCCCCCTACAGTATCCATACACGGGACAGGAATGTGAATACGTGCCCCCTACAGTATCCGTACACGGGATGGGACTCTGAATACGTGCCCCCTACAGTATCCGTACACGGGACGGGACTGTGAATACCTGCCCCCTACAGCATCCGTACACGGGACAGGACTGTGAATACGTGCCCCCTACAGCATTCGTACACGGGACAGGACTGTGAATACGTGCCCCCTACAGCATCCGTACACGGGACAGGACTGTGAATACGTGGCTCCTACAGCATCCGTGCGGGGGACAGGACTTTGAATACGTGCCCCCTACAGCATCCGTACACGGGACGGGACTGTGAATATGTGCCCCCTACAGCATCCGTACACGGGACGGGACTGTGAATACGTGCCCCCTACAGTATCCATACACGGGACAGGAATGTGAATACGTGCCCCCTACAGTATCCGTACACGGGACGGGACTCTGAATACGTGCCCCCTACAGTATCCGTACACGGGACGGGACTGTGAATACCTGCCCCCTACAGCATCCGTACACGGGACAGGACTGTGAATACGTGCCCCCTGCAGCATTCGTACACGGGACGGGACTGTGAATACGTGCCCCCTACAGTATCCGTACACGGGACGGGACTGTGAATACGTGCCCCCTACAGCATCCGTACACGGGACGGGACTGTGAATATATGCCCTCTACAGCATCCGCGCAAGGGACAGGACTGTGAATACGTGCTCCCTACAGCATCCGCGCACGGGACAGGACTTTGAATACGTGCCCACCTACAGTATCCGTACACGGGACGGGACTGTGAATACGTGCCCCCTACAGTATCCTTACACGGGACGGGACTGTGAATACGTGCCCCCTACAGTATCCGTACACGGGACGGGACTGTGAATACGTGCCCCCTACAGTATCCGTACACGGGACGGGACTGTGAATACGTGCCCCCTACAGTATCCGTGCGGGGGACAGGACTGTGAATACGTGCCCCCTACAGTATCCGTACACGGGTCAGGACTGTGAATATGTGCCCCCTACAGCAACCGTACACGGGACAGGACTGTGAATATGTGCCCCCAACAGCATCCGTGCGGGGTACAGGACTGTGAATACGTCCCCTCTACAGCATCCGTGCGGGGGATAGGACTGTGAATACGTGCCCCCTACAGCATCCGTGCGGGGGATGGGACTGTGAATACGTGCCCCCTACAGCATCCGTGCGGGGGACGGGACTGTGAATACGTGCCCCCTACAGCATCCGTGTGGGGGACGGGACTGTGAATACGTGCCCCCTACAGCATCCGTGCGGGGGATAGTACTGTGAATACGTGCCCCCTACAGCATCCGTACACGTGACGGGACTGTGAATACGTGCCCCCTACAGTATCCGTACACGGGACGGGACAGTGAATACGTGCCCCCTACAGCATCCGTACACGGGACGGGACTGTGAATACGTGCCCACGACAGTATCCGTACACGGGACGGGACTGTGAATTCGTGCCTCCTACAGCATCCGTACACGGGACAGGACTGTGAATACGTGCCTCCTACAGTATCCGTACACGGGACAGGACTGTGAAAACGTGCCCCCTACAGTATCCGTACACGGGACAGGACTGTGAATACGTGCCCCCTACAGCATCCGTACACAGGACAGGACTGTGAATACGTGCCCCCTACAGTATCCGTACACGGGACGGGACTGTGAATACGTGCCCCCTACAGTATCCGTACACGGGACGGGACTGTGAATACGTGCCCCCTACAGCATCCCTGCGGGGGACGGGACTGTGAATACGTGCCCCCTACAGCATCCGTGCGGGGGACGGGACTGTGCATACGTGCCCCCTACCGCATCCGTGCGGGGGACGGGACTGTGAATTCGTGCCTCCTACAGCATCCGTACACGGGACAGGACTGTGAATCCGTGACCCCTACAGCATCCGTACACAGGACAGGACTGTGAATACGTGCCCCCTACAGTATCCGTACACGGGACGGGACTGTGAATACGTGCCCCCTACAGTATCCGTACACGGGACGGGACTGTGAATACGTGCCCCCTACAGCATCCGTACACGGGACAGGACTGTGAATACGTGCCCCCTACAGTATCCGTACACGGGACAGGACTGTGAATACGTGCCCCCTACAGTATCCGTTCACGGGACAGAACTGTGAATCCGTGACCCCTACAGCATCCGTACACAGGACAGGACTGTGAATACGTGCCCCTACAGTATCCGTACACGGGACGGGACTGTGAATACGTGCCCCCTACAGTATCCGTACACGGGACGGGACTGTGAATACGTGCCCCCTACAGCATACGTACACGGGACAGGACTGTGAATACGTGCCCCCTACAGCATCCGTGCACGGGACGGGACTGTGAATACGTGCCCCCTGCAGCATCCGTACACGGGACGGGACTGTGAATACGTGCCCCTTACAGTATCCGTGCTGGGGGACAGGACTGTGAATACGTGCCCCCTACAGTATCCGTACACGGCACGGGACTGTGAATATGTGCCCCCTACAGTATCCGTACACGGGACGGGACTGTGAATACGTGGCCCCTACAGTATCCGTACACGGGACGGGACTGTGAATACATGCCTCCTACAGCATCCGTACACGGGACGGGACTGTGAATACGTGCCCCCTACAGTATCCATACACGGGACAGGAATGTGAATACGTGCCCCCTACAGTATCCGTACACGGGATGGGACTCTGAATACGTGCCCCCTACAGTATACGTACACGGGACGGGACTGTGAATACCTGCCCCCTACAGCATCCGGACACGGGACAGGACTGTGAATACGTGCCCCCTACAGCATTCGTACACGGGACAGGACTGTGAATACGTGCCCCCTACAGCATCCGTGCACGGGACGGGACTGTGTATACGTGCCCCCTGCAGCATCCGTACACGGGACGGGACTGTGAATACGTGCCCCTTACAGTATCCGTGCTGGGGGACAGGACTGTGAATACGTGCCCCCTACAGTATCCGTACACGGCACGGGACTGTGAATATGTGCCCCCTACAGTATCCGTACACGGGACGGGACTGTGAATACGTGGCCCCTACAGTATCCGTACACGGGACGGGACTGTGAATACATGCCTCCTACAGCATCCGTACACGGGACGGGACTGTGAATACGTGCCCCCTACAGTATCCATACACGGGACAGGAATGTGAATACGTGCCCCCTACAGTATCCGTACACGGGATGGGACTCTGAATACGTGCCCCCTACAGTATACGTACACGGGACGGGACTGTGAATACCTGCCCCCTACAGCATCCGTACACGGGACAGGACTGTGAATACGTGCCCCCTACAGCATTCGTACACGGGACAGGACTGTGAATACGTGCCCCCTACAGCATCCGTACACGGGACAGGACTGTGAATACGTGGCTCCTACAGCATCCGTGCGGGGGAAGGACTTTGAATACGTGCCCCCTACAGCATCCGTACACGGGACGGGACTGTGAATATGTGCCCCCTACAGCATCCGTACCCGGGACGGGACTGTGAATACGTGCCCCCTACAGTATCCATACACGAGACAGGAATGTGAATACGTTCCCCCTACAGTATCCGTACACGGGACGGGACTCTGAATACGTGCCCCCTACAGTATCCGTACACGGGACGGGACTGTGAATACCTGCCCCCTACAGCATCCGTACACGGGACAGGACTGTGAATACGTGCCCCCTACAGCATTCGTACACGGGACAGGACTGTGAATACGTGCCCCCTACAGCATCCGTACACGGGACAGGACTGTGAATACGTGCCTCCTACAGCATCCGTGCGGGGGACAGGACTGTGAATACGTGCCCCCAGTATCCGTACACGGGACGGGACTGTGAATATGTGCCCCCTACAGTATCCGTACACGGGACGGGACTGTGAATACGTGGCCCCTACAGTATCCGTACACGGGACGGGTCTGTGAATGCGTGCCCCCTACAGTATCCGTACACGGGACGGGACTGTGAATACGTGCCCCCTACAGCATCCGTACACGGGACGGGACTGTGAATACGTGCCCCCTACAGGATCCGTACACGGGACGGGACTGTGAATACGTGCCTCCTACAGCATCCGTACACGGGACAGGACTGTGAATACGTGCCCCCTACAGTATCCGTACACGGGACAGGAATGTGAATACGTGCCCCCTACAGTATCCGTACACGGGACGGGACTCTGAATACGTGCCCCCTACAGTATCCGTACACTGGACAGGACTGTGAATACGAGCCCCCTACAGCATCCGTACACGGGACAGGACTGTGAATACGTGCCTCCTACAGCATCCGTGCGGGGGACAGGACTGTGAATACGTGCCCCCTACAGCATCCGTACACGGGACGGGACTGTGAATATTTGCCCCCTACAGCATCCGTACACGGGACGGGAATGTGAATACGTGCCCCTTACAGTATCCGTGCGGGGGACAGGACTGTGAATACGTGCCCCCTACAGTATCCTTACACGGGACGGGACTGTGAATTCGTGCCTCCTACAGCATCCGTACACGGGAAAGGACTGTGAATACGTGACTCCTACAGTATCCGTACACGGGACAGGACTCTGAATACGTGCCCCCTACATTATCCGTTCACGGGACAGGACTGTGAATACGTGCCCACTACAGCATCCGTACACGGGACAGGACTGTGAATACGTGCCCCCTACAGTATCCGTACACGGGACGGGACTGTGAATACGTGCCCCCTACAGTATCCGTGCACGGGACAGGACTGTGAATACGTGCCCCCTACAGCATCCGTGCACGGGACGGGAATGAGAATGCGTGCCCACCTACAGAATCCGTACACGGGACGGGACTGTGAATACGTGCCCCCTACAGCATCCGTACACGGGACGGGACTGTGAATATATGCCCTCTACAGCATCCGCGCAAGGGACAGCACTGTGAATACGTGCTCCCTACAGCATCCGCGCACGGGACAGGACTGTGAATACGTGCCCACCTACAGTATCCGTACACGGGACGGGACTGTGAATACGTGCCCCCTACAGTATCCTTACACGGGACGGGACTGTGAATACGTGCCCCCTACAGTATCCGTACACGGGACGGGACTGTGAATACGTGCCCCCTACAGTATCCGTGCGGGGGACAGGACTGTGAATACGTGCCCCCTACAGAATCCGTACACGGGACAGGACTGTGAATATGTGCCCCCTACAGCAACCGTACACGGGACAGGACTGTGAATATGTGCCCCCTACAGCATCCGTGCGGGGTACAGGACTGTGAATACGTCCCCCCTACAGCATCCGTGCGGGGGATAGGACTGTGAATACGTGCCCCCTACAGCATCCGTGCGGGGGCTGGGACTGTGAATACGTGCCCCCTACAGCATCCGTGCGGGGGACGGGACTGTGAATACGTGCCCCCTACAGCATCCGTGTGGGGGACGGGACTGTGAATACGTGCACCCTACAGCATCCGTGCGGGGGATAGTACTGTGAATACGTGCCCCCTACAGCATCCGTACACGGGACGGGACTGTGAATACGTGCCCCCTACAGTATCCGTACACGGGACGGGACTGTGAATACGTGCCCCCTACAGTATCCGTACACGGGACGGGACTGTGAATACGTGCGCCCTACAGCATCCGTTCACGGGACGGGACTGTGAATACGTGCCCACGACAGTATCCGTACACGGGACGGGACTGTGAATTCGTGCCTCCTACAGCATCCTTACACGGGACAGGACTGTGAATACGTGCCTCCTACAGTATCTGTACACGGGACAGGACTGTGAATACGTGCCCCCTACAGTATCCGTACACGGGACAGGACTGTGAATACGTGCCCCCTACAGTATCCGTACACCGGACGGGACTGTGAATACGTGCCTCCTACAGCATCCGTACACGGGACAGGACTGTGAATACGTGCCCCCTA
Organism: Hypanus sabinus; assembly: GCF_030144855.1. NCBI lineage: Eukaryota > Metazoa > Chordata > Chondrichthyes > Myliobatiformes > Dasyatidae > Hypanus > Hypanus sabinus. The sequence goes on along the minus strand of NC_082710.1, from coordinate 185,588,649 downwards.
CAGCATCCGTACACAGGACAGGACTGTGAATACGTGCCCCCTACAGTATCCGTACACCGGACGGGACTGTGAATACGTGCCTCCTACAGCATCCGTACACGTGACAGGACTGTGAATACGTGCCTCCTACAGCATCCGTGCGGGGGACAGGACTGTGAATACGTGCCCCCAGTATCCGTACACGGGACGGGACTGTGAATATGTGCCCCCTACAGTATCCGTACACGGGACGGGACTGTGAATACGTGGCCCCTACAGTATCCGTACACGGGACGGGTCTGTGAATGCGTGCCCCCTACAGTATCCGTACACGGGACGGGACTGTGAATACGTGCCTCCTACAGCATCCGTACACGGGACGGGACTGTGAATACGTGCCCCCTACAGGATCCGTACACGGGACGGGACTGTGAATACGTGCCTCCTACAGCATCCGTACACGGGACAGGACTGTGAATACGTGCCCCCTACAGTATCCGTACACGGGACAGGAATGTGAATACGTGCCCCCTACAGTATCCGTACACGGGACGGGACTCTGAATACGTGCCCCCTACAGTATCCGTATACTGGACAGGACTGTGAATACGAGCCCCCTACAGCATCCGTACACGGGACAGGACTGTGAATACGTGCCTCCTACAGCATCCGTGCGGGGGACAGGACTGTGAATACGTGCCCCCTACAGCATCCGTACACGGGACGGGACTGTGAATATTTGCCCCCTACAGCATCCGTACACGGGACGGGAATGTGAATACGTGCCCCTTACAGTATCCGTGCGGGGGACAGGACTGTGAATACGTGCCCCCTACAGTATCCTTACACGGGACGGGACTGTGAATTCGTGCCTCCTACAGCATCCGTACACGGGACAGGACTGTGAATACGTGCCTCCTACAGTATCCGTACACGGGACAGGACTCTGAATACGTGCCCCCTACATTATCCGTTCACGGGACAGGACTGTGAATACGTGCCCACTACAGCATCCGTACACGGGACAGGACTGTGAATACGTGCCCCCTACAGTATCCGTACACGGGACGGGACTGTGAATACGTGCCCCCTACAGTATCCGTGCACGGGACAGGACTGTGAATACGTGCCCCCTACAGCATCCGTGCGGGGGACGGGACTGTGAATACGTGCCCCCTACAGCATCCGTGTGGGGGACGGGACTGTGAATACGTGCACCCTACAGCATCCGTGCGGGGGATAGTACTGTGAATACGTGCCCCCTACAGCATCCGTACACGGGACGGGACTGTGAATACGTGCCCCCTACAGTATCCGTACACGGGACGGGACTGTGAATACGTGCCCCCTACAGTATCCGTACACGGGACGGGACTGTGAATACGTGCGCCCTACAGCATCCGTTCACGGGACGGGACTGTGAATACGTGCCCACGACAGTATCCGTACACGGGACGGGACTGTGAATTCGTGCCTCCTACAGCATCCTTACACGGGACAGGACTGTGAATACGTGCCTCCTACAGTATCTGTACACGGGACAGGACTGTGAATACGTGCCCCCTACAGTATCCGTACACGGGACAGGACTGTGAATACGTGCCCCCTACAGTATCCGTACACCGGACGGGACTGTGAATACGTGCCTCCTACAGCATCCGTACACGGGACAGGACTGTGAATACGTGCCCCCTACAGCATCCGTACACAGGACAGGACTGTGAATACGTGCCCCCTACAGTATCCGTACACCGGACGGGACTGTGAATACGTGCCTCCTACAGCATCCGTACACGTGACAGGACTGTGAATACGTGCCTCCTACAGCATCCGTGCGGGGGACAGGACTGTGAATACGTGCCCCCAGTATCCGTACACGGGACGGGACTGTGAATATGTGCCCCCTACAGTATCCGTACACGGGACGGGACTGTGAATACGTGGCCCCTACAGTATCCGTACACGGGACGGGTCTGTGAATGCGTGCCCCCTACAGTATCCGTACACGGGACGGGACTGTGAATACGTGCCTCCTACAGCATCCGTACACGGGACGGGACTGTGAATACGTGCCCCCTACAGGATCCGTACACGGGACGGGACTGTGAATACGTGCCTCCTACAGCATCCGTACACGGGACAGGACTGTGAATACGTGCCCCCTACAGTATCCGTACACGGGACAGGAATGTGAATACGTGCCCCCTACAGTATCCGTACACGGGACGGGACTCTGAATACGTGCCCCCTACAGTATCCGTATACTGGACAGGACTGTGAATACGAGCCCCCTACAGCATCCGTACACGGGACAGGACTGTGAATACGTGCCTCCTACAGCATCCGTGCGGGGGACAGGACTGTGAATACGTGCCCCCTACAGCATCCGTACACGGGACGGGACTGTGAATATTTGCCCCCTACAGCATCCGTACACGGGACGGGAATGTGAATACGTGCCCCTTACAGTATCCGTGCGGGGGACAGGACTGTGAATACGTGCCCCCTACAGTATCCTTACACGGGACGGGACTGTGAATTCGTGCCTCCTACAGCATCCGTACACGGGACAGGACTGTGAATACGTGCCTCCTACAGTATCCGTACACGGGACAGGACTCTGAATACGTGCCCCCTACATTATCCGTTCACGGGACAGGACTGTGAATACGTGCCCACTACAGCATCCGTACACGGGACAGGACTGTGAATACGTGCCCCCTACAGTATCCGTACACGGGACGGGACTGTGAATACGTGCCCCCTACAGTATCCGTGCACGGGACAGGACTGTGAATACGTGCCCCCTACAGCATCCGTGCACGGGACGGGAATGAGAATGCGTGCCCACCTACAGTATCCGTACACGGGACGGGACTGTGAATACGTGCCCCCTACAGCATCCGTACACGGGACGGGACTGTGAATATATGCCCTCTACAGCATCCGCGCAAGGGTCAGCACTGTGAATACGTGCTCCCTACAGCATCCGCGCACGGGACAGGACTGTGAATACGTGCCCACCTACAGTATCCGTACACGGGACGGGACTGTGAATACGTGCCCCCTACAGTATCCTTACACGGGACGGGACTGTGAATACGTGCCCCCTACAGTATCCGTACACGGGACGGGACTGTGAATACGTGCCCCCTACAGTATCCGTACACGGGACGGGACTGTGAATACGTGCCCCCTACAGTATCCGTGCGGGGGACAGGACTGTGAATACGTGCCCCCTACAGAATCCGTACACGGGACAGGACTGTGAATATGTGCCCCCTACAGCAACCGTACACGGGACAGGACTGTGAATATGTGCCCCCTACAGCATCCGTGCGGGGTACAGGACTGTGAATACGTCCCCCCTACAGCATCCGTGCGGGGGATAGAACTGTGAATACGTGCCCCCTACAGCATCCGTGCGGGGGCTGGGACTGTGAATACGTGCCCCCTACAGCATCCGTGCGGGGGACGGGACTGTGAATACGTGCCCCCTACAGCATCCGTGTGGGGGACGGGACTGTGAATACGTGCCCCCTACAGCATCCGTGCGGGGGATAGTACTGTGAATACGTGCCCCCTACAGCATCCGTACACGGGACGGGACTGTGAATACGTGCCCCCTACAGTATCCGTACACGGGACGGGACTGTGAATACGTGCCCCCTACAGTATCCGTACACGGGACGGGACTGTGAATACGTGCCCCCTACAGCATCCGTACACGGGACGGGACTGTGAATACGTGCCCACGACAGTATCCGTACACGGGACGGGACTGTGAATTCGTGCCTCCTACAGCATCCTTACACGGGACAGGACTGTGAATACGTGCCTCCTACAGTATCTGTACACGGGACAGGACTGTGAATACGTGCCCCCTACAGTATCCGTACACGGGACAGGACTGTGAATACGTGCCCCCTACAGCATCCGTACACAGGACAGGACTGTGAATACGTGCCCCCTACAGTATCCGTACACGGGACGGGACTGTGAATACGTGCCCCCTACAGTATCCGTACACGGGACGGGACTGTGAATACGTGCCCCCTACAGCATCCCTGCGGGGGACGGGACTGTGAATACGTGCCCCCTACAGCATCCGTGCGGGGGACGGGACTGTGAATACGTGCCCCCTACCGCCTCCGTGCGGGGGACGGGACTGTGAATACGTGCCCCCTACAGCATCCGTGCGGGGGATAGGACTGTGAATACGTGCCCCCTACCGCATCCGTGCTCGGGGCGGGACTGTGAATACGTGCCCCCTAGAGCATCCGTACACGGGACGGGACTGTGAATACGTGCCGCCTACAGCATCCGTACAAGGGACGGGACTGTGAATACGTGCCCCCTACAGTATCCGCGCACGGGACAGGACTGTGAATACGTGCTCCCTATAGCATCCGTACACGGGACGGGACTGTGAATACGTGTCCGCTATAGCATCCGTACACGGGACGGGACTGTGAATACTTGCCCCCTACAGTATCCGCGCACGGGACGGGACTGTGAATACGTGTCCCCTATAGCATCCGAACACGGGACGGGACTGTAAATACGTGCCCCCTACAGCATCCGTACACGGGACGGGACTGTGAATAGGTGCCCACTACAGCATCCGTACACGGGACGGGACTCTGAATACGTGCCCCCTACAGTATCCGTGCGGGGGACAGGACTGTGAATACGTGCCCCCTACAGCATCCGTACACGGGACGGGAATGTGAATACGTGCCCCCTACAGTATCGGTACTCGGGACGGGACTGTGAATACGTGCCCCCTACAGCATCCGTAAACGGGACGGGACTCTGAATACGTGCCCCCTACAGTATCCGTACACGGGACGGGACTGTGAATACGTGGCCCCTACAGTATCCGTACACGGGACGGGACTGTGAATACATGCCCCCTACAGTATCCGTACACGGGACGGGACTGTGAATACGTGCCTCCTACAGCATCCGTACACGGGACGGGACTGTGAATACGTGCCCCCTACAGTATCCATACACGGGACAGGAATGTGAATACGTGCCCCCTACAGTATCCGTACACGGGATGGGACTCTGAATACGTGCCCCCTACAGTATCCGTACACGGGACGGGACTGTGAATACCTGCCCCCTACAGCATCCGTACACGGGACAGGACTGTGAATACGTGCCCCCTACAGCATTCGTACACGGGACAGGACTGTGAATACGTGCCCCCTACAGCATCCGTACACGGGACAGGACTGTGAATACGTGGCTCCTACAGCATCCGTGCGGGGGACAGGACTTTGAATACGTGCCCCCTACAGCATCCGTACACGGGACGGGACTGTGAATATGTGCCCCCTACAGCATCCGTACACGGGACGGGACTGTGAATACGTGCCCCCTACAGTATCCATACACGGGACAGGAATGTGAATACGTGCCCCCTACAGTATCCGTACACGGGACGGGACTCTGAATACGTGCCCCCTACAGTATCCGTACACGGGACGGGACTGTGAATACCTGCCCCCTACAGCATCCGTACACGGGACAGGACTGTGAATACGTGCCCCCTGCAGCATTCGTACACGGGACGGGACTGTGAATACGTGCCCCCTACAGTATCCGTACACGGGACGGGACTGTGAATACGTGCCCCCTACAGCATCCGTACACGGGACGGGACTGTGAATATATGCCCTCTACAGCATCCGCGCAAGGGACAGGACTGTGAATACGTGCTCCCTACAGCATCCGCGCACGGGACAGGACTTTGAATACGTGCCCACCTACAGTATCCGTACACGGGACGGGACTGTGAATACGTGCCCCCTACAGTATCCTTACACGGGACGGGACTGTGAATACGTGCCCCCTACAGTATCCGTACACGGGACGGGACTGTGAATACGTGCCCCCTACAGTATCCGTACACGGGACGGGACTGTGAATACGTGCCCCCTACAGTATCCGTGCGGGGGACAGGACTGTGAATACGTGCCCCCTACAGTATCCGTACACGGGTCAGGACTGTGAATATGTGCCCCCTACAGCAACCGTACACGGGACAGGACTGTGAATATGTGCCCCCAACAGCATCCGTGCGGGGTACAGGACTGTGAATACGTCCCCTCTACAGCATCCGTGCGGGGGATAGGACTGTGAATACGTGCCCCCTACAGCATCCGTGCGGGGGATGGGACTGTGAATACGTGCCCCCTACAGCATCCGTGCGGGGGACGGGACTGTGAATACGTGCCCCCTACAGCATCCGTGTGGGGGACCGGACTGTGAATACGTGCCCCCTACAGCATCCGTGCGGGGGATAGTACTGTGAATACGTGCCCCCTACAGCATCCGTACACGTGACGGGACTGTGAATACGTGCCCCCTACAGTATCCGTACACGGGACGGGACAGTGAATACGTGCCCCCTACAGCATCCGTACACGGGACGGGACTGTGAATACGTGCCCACGACAGTATCCGTACACGGGACGGGACTGTGAATTCGTGCCTCCTACAGCATCCGTACACGGGACAGGACTGTGAATACGTGCCTCCTACAGTATCCGTACACGGGACAGGACTGTGAAAACGTGCCCCCTACAGTATCCGTACACGGGACAGGACTGTGAATACGTGCCCCCTACAGCATCCGTACACAGGACAGGACTGTGAATACGTGCCCCCTACAGTATCCGTACACGGGACGGGACTGTGAATACGTGCCCCCTACAGTATCCGTACACGGGACGGGACTGTGAATACGTGCCCCCTACAGCATCCCTGCGGGGGACGGGACTGTGAATACGTGCCCCCTACAGCATCCGTGCGGGGGACGGGACTGTGCATACGTGCCCCCTACCGCATCCGTGCGGGGGACGGGACTGTGAATACGTGCCCCCTACAGCATCCGTGCGGGGGATAGGACTGTGAATACGTGCCCCCTACAGCATCCGTGCTCGGGACGGGACTGTGAATACGTGCCCCCTACAGCATTCGTACACGGGGCGGGACTGTGAATACGTGCCCCCTACAGCATCCGTACACGGGACGGGACTGTGAATACGTGCCGCCTACAGCATCCGTACACGGGACGGGACTGTGAATTCGTGCCTCCGACAGCATCCGTACACGGGACAGGACTGTGAATACGTGCCTCCTACAGTATCCGTACACGGGACGGGACTAAGAATACGTGCCCCCTACAGCATCCGTACACGGGACGGGACTGTGAATACGTGCCCACGACAGTATCCGTACACGGGACGGGACTGTGAATTCGTGCCTCCTACAGCATCCGTACACGGGACAGGACTGTGAATCCGTGACCCCTACAGCATCCGTACACAGGACAGGACTGTGAATACGTGCCCCCTACAGTATCCGTAAACGGGACGGGACTGTGAATACGTGCCCCCTACAGTATCCGTACACGGGACGGGACTGTGAATACGTGCCCCCTACAGCATCCGTACACGGGACAGGACTGTGAATACGTGCCCCCTACAGTATCCGTTTACGGGACAGAACTGTGAATCCGTGACCCCTACAGCATCCGTACACAGGACAGGACTGTGAATACGTGCCCCTACAGTATCCGTACACGGGACGGGACTGTGAATACGTGCCCCCTACAGTATCCGTACACGGGACGGTACTGTGAATACGTGCCCCCTACAGCATACGTACACGGGACAGGACTGTGAATACGTGCCCCCTACAGCATCCGTGCACGGGACGGGACTGTGAATACGTGCCCCCTGCAGCATCCGTACACTGGACGGGACTGTGAATACGTGCCCCCTACAGCATCCGTGCGGGGGATGGGACTGTGAATACGTGCCCCCTACAGCATCCGTGCGGGGGACGGGACTGTGAATACGTGCCCCCTACAGCATCCGTGTGGGGGACGGGACTGTGAATACGTGCCCCCTACAGCATCCGTGCGGGGGATAGTACTGTGAATACGTGCCCCCTACAGCATCCGTACACGTGACGGGACTGTGAATACGTGCCCCCTACAGTATCCGTACACGGGACGGGACAGTGAATACGTGCCCCCTACAGCATCCGTACACGGGACGGGACTGTGAATACGTGCCCACGACAGTATCCGTACACGGGACGGGACTGTGAATTCGTGCCTCCTACAGCATCCGTACACGGGACAGGACTGTGAATACTTGCCTCCTACAGTATCCGTACACGGGACAGGACTGTGAAAACGTGCCCCCTACAGTATCCGTACACGGGACAGGACTGTGAATACGTGCCCCCTACAGCATCCGTACACAGGACAGGACTGTGAATACGTGCCCCCTACAGTATCCGTACACGGGACGGGACTGTGAATACGTGCCCCCTACAGTATCCGTACACGGGACGGGACTGTGAATACGTGCCCCCTACAGCATCCCTGCGGGGGACGGGACTGTGAATACGTGCCCCCTACAGCATCCGTGCGGGGGACGGGACTGTGCATACGTGCCCCCTACCGCATCCGTGCGGGGGACGGGACTGTGAATACGTGCCCCCTACAGCATCCGTGCGGGGGATAGGACTGTGAATACGTGCCCCCTACAGCATCCGTGCTCGGGACGGGACTGTGAATACGTGCCCCCTACAGCATTCGTACACGGGGCGGGACTGTGAATACGTGCCCCCTACAGCATCCGTACACGGGACGGGACTGTGAATACGTGCCGCCTACAGCATCCGTACACGGGACGGGACTGTGAATTCGTGCCTCCGACAGCATCCGTACACGGGACAGGACTGTGAATACGTGCCTCCTACAGTATCCGTACACGGGACGGGACTAAGAATACGTGCCCCCTACAGCATCCGTACACGGGACGGGACTGTGAATACGTGCCCACGACAGTATCCGTACACGGGACGGGACTGTGAATTCGTGCCTCCTACAGCATCCGTACACGGGACAGGACTGTGAATCCGTGACCCCTACAGCATCCGTACACAGGACAGGACTGTGAATACGTGCCCCCTACAGTATCCGTAAACGGGACGGGACTGTGAATACGTGCCCCCTACAGTATCCGTACACGGGACGGGACTGTGAATACGTGCCCCCTACAGCATCCGTACACGGGACAGGACTGTGAATACGTGCCCCCTACAGTATCCGTTTACGGGACAGAACTGTGAATCCGTGACCCCTACAGCATCCGTACACAGGACAGGACTGTGAATACGTGCCCCTACAGTATCCGTACACGGGACGGGACTGTGAATACGTGCCCCCTACAGTATCCGTACACGGGACGGTACTGTGAATACGTGCCCCCTACAGCATACGTACACGGGACAGGACTGTGAATACGTGCCCCCTACAGCATCCGTGCACGGGACGGGACTGTGAATACGTGCCCCCTGCAGCATCCGTACACTGGACGGGACTGTGAATACGTGCCCCCTACAGCATCCGTACACGGGACGGGACTGTGAATACGTGCCGCCTACAGCATCCGTACACGGGACGGGACTGTGAATTCGTGCCTCCGACAGCATCCGTACACGGGACAGGACTGTGAATACGTGCCTCCTACAGTATCCGTACACGGGACGGGACTAAGAATACGTGCCCCCTACAGTATCCGTACACGTGACGGGACTGTGAATACGTGCCCCCTACAGTATCCGTACACGGGACGGGACAGTGAATACGTGCCCCCTACAGCATCCGTACACGGGACGGGACTGTGAATACGTGCCCACGACAGTATCCGTACACGGGACGGGACTGTGAATTCGTGCCTCCTACAGCATCCGTACACGGGACAGGACTGTGAATACGTGCCTCCTACAGTATCCGTACACGGGACAGGACTGTGAAAACGTGCCCCCTACAGTATCCGTACACGGGACGGGACTGTGAATACGTGCCCCCTACAGTATCCGTACACGGGACGGGACTGTGAATACGTGCCCACTACAGCATCCCTGCGGGGGACGGGACTGTGAATACGTGCCCCCTACAGCATCCGTGCGGGGGACGGGACTGTGCATACGTGCCCCCTACCGCATCCGTGCGGGGGACGGGACTGTGAATACGTGCCCCCTACAGCATCCGTGCGGGGGATAGGACTGTGAATACGTGCCCCCTACAGCATCCGTGCTCGGGACGGGACTGTGAATACGTGCCCCCTACAGCATTCGTACACGGGGTGGGACTGTGAATACGTGCCCCCTACAGCATCCGTACACGGGACGGGACTGTGAATACGTGCCGCCTACAGCATCCGTACACGGGACGGGACTGTGAATTCGTGCCTCCGACAGCATCCGTACACGGGACAGGACTGTGAATACGTGCCTCCTACAGTATCCGTACACGGGACGGGACTAAGAATACGTGCCCCCTACAGCATCCGTACACGGGACGGGACTGTGAATACGTGCCCACGACAGTATCCGTACACGGGACGGGACTGTGAATTCGTGCCTCCTACAGCATCCGTACACGGGACAGGACTGTGAATCCGTGACCCCTACAGCATCCGTACACAGGACAGGACTGTGAATACGTGCCCCCTACAGTATCCGTAAACGGGACGGGACTGTGAATACGTGCCCCCTACAGTATCCGTACACGGGACGGGACTGTGAATACGTGCCCCCTACAGCATCCGTACACGGGACAGGACTGTGAATACGTGCCCCCTACAGTATCCGTTTACGGGACAGAACTGTGAATCCGTGACCCCTACAGCATCCGTACACAGGACAGGACTGTGAATACGTGCCCCTACAGTATCCGTACACGGGACGGGACTGTGAATACGTGCCCCCTACAGTATCCGTACACGGGACGGTACTGTGAATACGTGCCCCCTACAGCATACGTACACGGGACAGGACTGTGAATACGTGCCCCCTACAGCATCCGTGCACGGGACGGGACTGTGAATACGTGCCCCCTGCAGCATCCGTACACTGGACGGGACTGTGAATACGTGCCTCCTACAGCATCCGTACACGGGACGGGACTGTGAATACGTGCCCCCTACAGTATCCATACACGGGACAGGAATGTGAATACGTGCCCCCTACAGTATCCGTACACGGGATGGGACTCTGAATACGTGCCCCCTACAGTATACGTACACGGGACGGGACTGTGAATACCTGCCCCCTACAGCATCCGTACACGGGACAGGACTGTGAATACGTGCCCCCTACAGCATTCGTACACGGGAGAGGACTGTGAATACGTGCCCCCTACAGCATCCGTACACGGGACAGGACTGTGAATACGTGGCTCCTACAGCATCCGTGCGGGGGACAGGACTTTGAATACGTGCCCCCTACAGTATCCATACACGAGACAGGAATGTGAATACGTGCCCCCTACAGTATCCGTACACGGGACGGGACTCTGAATACGTGCCCCCTACAGTATCCGTACACGGGACGGGACTGTGAATACCTGCCCCCTACAGCATCCGTACACGGGACAGGACTGTGAATACGTGCCCCCTACAGCATTCGTACACGGGACAGGACTGTGAATACGTGCCCCCTACAGCATCCGTACACGGGACAGGACTGTGAATACGTGCCCCCAGTATCCGTACACGGGACGGGACTGTGAATATGTGCCCCCTACAGTATCCGTACACGGGACGGGACTGTGAATACGTGGCCCCTACAGTATCCGTACACGGGACGGGTCTGTGAATGCGTGCCCCCTACAGTATCCGTACACGGGACGGGACTGTGAATACGTGCCCCCTACAGCATCCGTACACGGGACGGGACTGTGAATACGTGCCCCCTACAGGATCCGTACACGGGACGGGACTGTGAATACGTGCCTCCTACAGCATCCGTACACGGGACAGGACTGTGAATACGTGCCCCCTACAGTATCCGTACACGGGACAGGAATGTGAATACGTGCCCCCTACAGTATCCGTACACGGGACGGGACTCTGAATACGTGCCCCCTACAGTATCCGTACACTGGACAGGACTGTGAATACGAGCCCCCTACAGCATCCGTACACGGGACAGGACTGTGAATACGTGCCTCCTACAGCATCCGTGCGGGGGACAGGACTGTGAATACGTGCCCCCTACAGCATCCGTACACGGGACGGGACTGTGAATATTTGCCCCCTACAGTATCCTTACACGGGACGGGACTGTGAATTCGTGCCTCCTACAGCATCCGTACACGGGACAGGACTCTGAATACGTGCCCCCTACAGTATCGGTTCACGGGACAGGACTGTGAATACGTGCCCACTACAGCATCCGTACACGGGACAGGACTGTGAATACGTGCCCCCTACAGTATCCGTACACGGGACGGGACTGTGAATACGTGCCCCCTACAGTATCCGTGCACGGGACAGGACTGTGAATACGTGCCCCCTACAGCATCCGTGCACGGGACGTGAATGAGAATGCGTGCCCACCTACAGTATCCGTACACGGGACGGGACTGTGAATACGTGCCCCCTACAGCATCCGTACACGGGACGGGACTGTGAATATATGCCCTCTACAGCATCCGCGCAAGGGACAGGACTGTGAATACGTGCTCCCTACAGCATCCGCGCACTGGACAGGACTGTGAATACGTGCCCACCTACAGTATCCGTACACGGGACGGGACTGTGAATACGTGCCCCCTACAGTATCCTTACACGGGACGGGACTGTGAATACGTGCCCCCTACAGTATCCGTACACGGGACGGGACTGTGAATACGTGCCCCCTACAGTATCCGTGCACGGGACGGGACTGTGAATACGTGCCCCCTACAGTATCCGTGCGGGGGACAGGACTGTGAATACGTGCCCCCTACAGAATCCGTACACGGGACAGGACTGTGAATATGTGCCCCCTACAGCAACCGTACACGGGACAGGACTGTGAATATGTGCCCCCTACAGCATCCGTGCGGGGTACAGGACTGTGAATACGTCCCCCCTACAGCATCCGTGCGGGGGATAGGACTGTGAATACGTGCCCCCTACAGCATCCGTGCGGGGGCTGGGACTGTGAATACGTGCCCCCTACAGCATCCGTGCGGGGGACGGGACTGTGAATACGTGCCCCCTACAGAATCCGTGTGGGGGACGGGACTGTGAATACGTGCCCCCTACAGCATCCGTGCGGGGGATAGTACTGTGAATACGTGCCCCCTACAGCATCCGTACACGGGACGGGACTGTGAATACGTGCCCCCTACAGTATCCGTACACGGGACGGGACTGTGAATACGTGCCCCCTACAGTATCCGTACACGGGACGGGACTGTGAATACGTGCCGCCTACAGCATCCGTACACGGGACGGGACTGTGAATACGTGCCCACGACAGTATCCGTACACGGGACGGGACTGTGAATTCGTGCCTCCTACAGCATCCTTACACGGGACAGGACTGTGAATACGTGCCCCCTACAGCATCCGTACACAGGACAGGACTGTGAATACGTGCCCCCTACAGTATCCGTACACGGGACGGGACTGTGAATACGTGCCCCCTACAGTATCCGTACACGGGACGGGACTGTGAATACGTGCCCCCTACAGCATCCCTGCGGGGGACCGGACTGTGAATACGTGCCCCCTACAGCATCCGTGCGGGGGACGGGACTGTGAATACGTGCCCCCTACCGCCTCCGTGCGGGGGACGGGACTGTGAATACGTGCCCCCTACAGCATCCGTGCGGGGGATAGGACTGTGAATACGTGCCCCCTACCGCATCCGTGCTCGGGGCGGGACTGTGAATACGTGCCCCCTACAGCATCCGTACACGGGACGGGACTGTGAATACGTGCCGCCTACAGCATCCGTACACGGGACGGGACTGTGAATACGTGCCCCCTACAGTATCCGCGCACGGGACAGGACTGTGAATACGTGCTCCCTATAGCATCCGTACACGGGACGGGACTGTGAATACGTGTCCGCTATAGCATCCGTACACGGGACGGGACTGTGAATAATTGCCCCCTACAGTATCCGCGCACGGGACGGGACTGTGAATACGTGTCCCCTATAGCATCCGAACACGGGACGGGACTGTGAATACGTGCCCCCTACAGCATCCGTACCCGGGACGGGACTGTGAATAGGTGCCCACTACAGCATCCGTACACGGGACGGGACTCTGAATACGTGCCCCCTACAGTATCCGTGCGGGGGACAGGACTGTGAATACGTGCCCCCTACAGCATCCGTACACGGGACGGGAATGTGAATACGTGCCTCCTACAGTATCGGTACTCGGGACGGGACTGTGAATACGTGCCCCCTACAGCATCCGTAAACGGGACGGGACTCTGAATACGTGCCCCCTACAGTATCCGTACACGGGACGGGACTGTGAATACCTGCCCCCTACAGCATCCGTACACGGGACAGGACTGTGAATACGTGCCCCCTACAGCATTCGTACACGGGACAGGACTGTGAATACGTGCCCCTTACAGCATCCGTACACGGGACAGGACTGTGAATACGTGCCTCCTACAGCATCCGTGCGGGGGACAGGACTGTGAATACGTGCCCCCTACAGCATCCGTACACGGGACGGGACTGTGAATATGTGCCCCCTACAGCATCCGTACACGGGACGGGACTGTGAATACGTGCCCCCTACAGTATCCATACACGGGACAGGACTGTGAATACGAGCCCCCTACAGCATCCGTACACGGGACAGGACTGTGAATACGTGCCTCCTACAGCATCCGTGCGGGGGACAGGACTGTGAATACGTGCCCCCTACAGCATCCGTACACGGGACGGGACTGTGAATATTTGCCCCCTACAGTATCCTTACACGGGACGGGACTGTGAATTCGTGCCTCCTACAGCATCCGTACACGGGACAGGACTCTGAATACGTGCCCCCTACAGTATCGGTTCACGGGACAGGACTGTGAATACGTGCCCACTACAGCATCCGTACACGGGACAGGACTGTGAATACGTGCCCCCTACAGTATCCGTACACGGGACGGGACTGTGAATACGTGCCCCCTACAGTATCCGTGCACGGGACAGGACTGTGAATACGTGCCCCCTACAGCATCCGTGCACGGGACGTGAATGAGAATGCGTGCCCACCTACAGTATCCGTACACGGGACGGGACTGTGAATACGTGCCCCCTACAGCATCCGTACACGGGACGGGACTGTGAATATATGCCCTCTACAGCATCCGCGCAAGGGACAGGACTGTGAATACGTGCTCCCTACAGCATCCGCGCACTGGACAGGACTGTGAATACGTGCCCACCTACAGTATCCGTACACGGGACGGGACTGTGAATACGTGCCCCCTACAGTATCCTTACACGGGACGGGACTGTGAATACGTGCCCCCTACAGTATCCGTACACGGGACGGGACTGTGAATACGTGCCCCCTACAGTATCCGTGCACGGGACGGGACTGTGAATACGTGCCCCCTACAGTATCCGTGCGGGGGACAGGACTGTGAATACGTGCCCCCTACAGAATCCGTACACGGGACAGGACTGTGAATATGTGCCCCCTACAGCAACCGTACACGGGACAGGACTGTGAATATGTGCCCCCTACAGCATCCGTGCGGGGTACAGGACTGTGAATACGTCCCCCCTACAGCATCCGTGCGGGGGATAGGACTGTGAATACGTGCCCCCTACAGCATCCGTGCGGGGGCTGGGACTGTGAATACGTGCCCCCTACAGCATCCGTGCGGGGGACGGGACTGTGAATACGTGCCCCCTACAGAATCCGTGTGGGGGACGGGACTGTGAATACGTGCCCCCTACAGCATCCGTGCGGGGGATAGTACTGTGAATACGTGCCCCCTACAGCATCCGTACACGGGACGGGACTGTGAATACGTGCCCCCTACAGTATCCGTACACGGGACGGGACTGTGAATACGTGCCCCCTACAGTATCCGTACACGGGACGGGACTGTGAATACGTGCCGCCTACAGCATCCGTACACGGGACGGGACTGTGAATACGTGCCCACGACAGTATCCGTACACGGGACGGGACTGTGAATTCGTGCCTCCTACAGCATCCTTACACGGGACAGGACTGTGAATACGTGCCCCCTACAGCATCCGTACACAGGACAGGACTGTGAATACGTGCCCCCTACAGTATCCGTACACGGGACGGGACTGTGAATACGTGCCCCCTACAGTATCCGTACACGGGACGGGACTGTGAATACGTGCCCCCTACAGCATCCCTGCGGGGGACCGGACTGTGAATACGTGCCCCCTACAGCATCCGTGCGGGGGACGGGACTGTGAATACGTGCCCCCTACCGCCTCCGTGCGGGGGACGGGACTGTGAATACGTGCCCCCTACAGCATCCGTGCGGGGGATAGGACTGTGAATACGTGCCCCCTACCGCATCCGTGCTCGGGGCGGGACTGTGAATACGTGCCCCCTACAGCATCCGTACACGGGACGGGACTGTGAATACGTGCCGCCTACAGCATCCGTACACGGGACGGGACTGTGAATACGTGCCCCCTACAGTATCCGCGCACGGGACAGGACTGTGAATACGTGCTCCCTATAGCATCCGTACACGGGACGGGACTGTGAATACGTGTCCGCTATAGCATCCGTACACGGGACGGGACTGTGAATAATTGCCCCCTACAGTATCCGCGCACGGGACGGGACTGTGAATACGTGTCCCCTATAGCATCCGAACACGGGACGGGACTGTGAATACGTGCCCCCTACAGCATCCGTACCCGGGACGGGACTGTGAATAGGTGCCCACTACAGCATCCGTACACGGGACGGGACTCTGAATACGTGCCCCCTACAGTATCCGTGCGGGGGACAGGACTGTGAATACGTGCCCCCTACAGCATCCGTACACGGGACGGGAATGTGAATACGTGCCTCCTACAGTATCGGTACTCGGGACGGGACTGTGAATACGTGCCCCCTACAGCATCCGTAAACGGGACGGGACTCTGAATACGTGCCCCCTACAGTATCCGTACACGGGACGGGACTGTGAATACCTGCCCCCTACAGCATCCGTACACGGGACAGGACTGTGAATACGTGCCCCCTACAGCATTCGTACACGGGACAGGACTGTGAATACGTGCCCCTTACAGCATCCGTACACGGGACAGGACTGTGAATACGTGCCTCCTACAGCATCCGTGCGGGGGACAGGACTGTGAATACGTGCCCCCTACAGCATCCGTACACGGGACGGGACTGTGAATATGTGCCCCCTACAGCATCCGTACACGGGACGGGACTGTGAATACGTGCCCCCTACAGTATCCATACACGGGACAGGAATGTGAATACGTGCCCCCTACAGTATCCGTACACGGGACGGGACTCTGAATACGTGCCCCCTACAGTATCCGTACACGGGACGGGACTGTGAATACCTGCCCCCTACAGCATCCGTACACGGGACAGGACTGTGAATACGTGCCCCCTACAGCATTCGTACACGGGACAGGACTGTGAATACGTGCCCCCTACAGCATCCGTACACGGGACAGGAATGTGAATACGTGCCCCCTACAGTATCCGTACACGGGACGGGACTCTGAATACGTGCCCCCTACAGTATCCGTACACTGGACAGGACTGTGAATACGAGCCCCCTACAGCATCCGTACACGGGACAGGACTGTGAATACGTGCCCCCTACAGCATCCGTACACGGGACGGGACTGTGAATATTTGCCCCCTACAGCATCCGTACACGGGACGGGAATGTGAATACGTGCCCCTTACAGTATCCGTGCGGGGGACAGGACTGTGAATACGTGCCCCCTACAGTATCCTTACACGGGACGGGACTGTGAATTCGTGCCTCCTACAGCATCCGTACACGGGACAGGACTGTGAATACGTGCCTCCTACAGTATCCGTACACGGGACAGGACTCTGAATACGTGCCCCCTACAGTATCCGTTCACGGGACAGGACTGTGAATACGTGCCCACTACAGCATCCGTACACGGGACAGGACTGTGAATACGTGCCCCCTACAGTATCCGCGCACGGGACGGGACTGTGAATACGTGTCCCCTATAGCATCCGAACACGGGACGGGACTGTGAATACGTGCCCCCTACAGCATCCGTACACGGGACGGGACTCTGAATACGTGCCCCCTACAGTATCCGTGCGGGGGACAGGACTGTGAATACGTGCCCCCTACAGCATCCGTACACGGGACGGGAATGTGAATACGTGCCTCCTACAGTATCGGTACTCGGGACGGGACTGTGAATACGTGCCCCCTACAGCATCCGTAAACGGGACGGGACTCTGAATACGTGCCCCCTACAGTATCCGTACACGGGACGGGACTGTGAATACCTGCCCCCTACAGCATCCGTACACGGGACAGGACTGTGAATACGTGCCCCCTACAGCATTCGTACACGGGACAGGACTGTGAATACGTGCCCCTTACAGCATCCGTACACGGGACAGGACTGTGAATACGTGCCTCCTACAGCATCCGTGCGGGGGACAGGACTGTGAATACGTGCCCCCTACAGCATCCGTACACGGGACGGGACTGTGAATATGTGCCCCCTACAGCATCCGTACACGGGACGGGACTGTGAATACGTGCCCCCTACAGTATCCATACACGGGACAGGAATGTGAATACGTGCCCCCTACAGTATCCGTACACGGGACGGGACTCTGAATACGTGCCCCCTACAGTATCCGTACACGGGACGGGACTGTGAATACCTGCCCCCTACAGCATCCGTACACGGGACAGGACTGTGAATACGTGCCCCCTACAGCATTCGTACACGGGACAGGACTGTGAATACGTGCCCCCTACAGCATCCGTACACGGGACAGGAATGTGAATACGTGCCCCCTACAGTATCCGTACACGGGACGGGACTCTGAATACGTGCCCCCTACAGTATCCGTACACTGGACAGGACTGTGAATACGAGCCCCCTACAGCATCCGTACACGGGACAGGACTGTGAATACGTGCCCCCTACAGCATCCGTACACGGGACGGGACTGTGAATATTTGCCCCCTACAGCATCCGTACACGGGACGGGAATGTGAATACGTGCCCCTTACAGTATCCGTGCGGGGGACAGGACTGTGAATACGTGCCCCCTACAGTATCCTTACACGGGACGGGACTGTGAATTCGTGCATCCTACAGCATCCGTACACGGGACAGGACTGTGAATACGTGCCTCCTACAGTATCCGTACACGGGACAGGACTCTGAATACGTGCCCCCTACAGTATCCGTTCACGGGACAGGACTGTGAATACGTGCCCACTACAGCATCCGTACACGGGACAGGACTGTGAATACGTGCCCCCTACAGTATCCGTACACGGGACGGGACTGTGAATACGTGCCCCCTACAGTATCCGTACACGGGACGGGACTGTGAATAGTGCCCCCTACTGTATCCGTGCACGGGACAGGACTGTGAATACGTGCCCCCTACAGCATCCGTGCACGGGACGGGAATGAGAATGCGTGCCCACCAACAGTATCCGTACACGGGACGGGACTGTGAATACGTGCCCCCTACAGCATCCGTACACGGGACGGGACTGTGAATATATGCCCTCTACAGCATCCGCGCAAGGGACAGGACTGTGAATACGTGCTCCCTACAGCATCCGCGCACGGGACAGGACTGTGAATACGTGCCCACCTACAGTATCCGTACACGGGACGGGACTGTGAATACGTGCCCCCTACAGTATCCTTACACGGGACGGGACTGTGAATACGTGCCCCCTACAATATCCGTACACGGGACGGGACTGTGAATACGTGCCCCCTACAGTATCCGCACACGGGACGGGACTGTGAATACGTGCCCCCTACAGTATCCGTACACGGGACGGGACTGTGAATACGTGCCCCCTACAGTATCCGTGCACGGGACAGGACTGTGAATACGTGCACCCTACAGCATCCGTGCACGGGACGGGAATGAGAATGCGTGCCCACCTACAGTATCCGTACACGGGACGGGACTGTGAATACGTGCCCCCTACAGCATCCGTACACGGGACGGGACTGTGAATATATGCCCTCTACAGCATCCGCGCAAGGGACAGGACTGTGAATACGTGCTCCCTACAGCATCCGCGCACGGGACAGGACTGTGAATACGTGCCCACCTACAATATCCGTACACGGGACGGGACTGTGAATACGTGCCCCCTACAGTATCCTTACACGGGACGGGACTGTGAATACGTGCCCCCTACAGTATCCGTACACGGGACGGGACTGTGAATACGTGCCGCCTACAGTATCCGTACACGGGACGGGACTGTGAATACGTGCCCCCTACAGTATCCGTGCGGGGGACAGGACTGTGAATACGTGCCCCCTACAGTATCCGTACACGGGACAGGACTGTGAATATGTGCCCCCTACAGCAACCGTACACGGGACAGGGCTGTGAATATGTGCCCCCTACAGCATCCGTGCGGGGTACAGGACTGTGAATACGTCCCCCCTACAGCATCCGTGCGGGGGATAGGACTGTGAATACGTGCCCCCTACAGCATCCGTGCGGGGGCTGGGACTGTGAATACGTGCCCCCTACAGCATCCGTGCGGGGGACGGGACTGTGAATACGTGCCCCCTACAGCATCCGTGTGGGGGACGGGACTGTGAATACGTGCCCCCTACAGCATCCGTGCGGGGGATAGTACTGTGAATACGTGCCCCCTACAGCATCCGTACACGGGACGGGACTGTGAATACGTGCCCCCTACAGAATCCGTACACGGGACGGGACTGTGAATACGTGCCCCCTACAGTATCCGTACACGGGACGGGACTGTGAATACGTGCCCCCTACAGCATCCGTACACGGGACGGGACTGTGAATACGTGCCCACGACAGTATCCGTACACGGGACGGGACTGTGAATTCGTGCCTCCTACAGCATCCGTACACGGGACAGGACTGTGAATACGTGCCCCCTACAGTATCCATACACGGGACAGGAATGTGAATACGTGCCCCCTACAGTATCCGTACACGGGACGGGACTCTGAATACGTGCCCCCTACAGTATCCGTACACGGGACGGGACTGTGAATACCTGCCCCCTACAGCATCCGTACACGGGACAGGACTGTGAATACGTGCCCCCTACAGCATTCGTACACGGGACAGGACTGTGAATACGTGCCCCCTACAGCATCCGTACACGGGACAGGAATGTGAATACGTGCCCCCTACAGTATCCGTACACGGGACGGGACTCTGAATACGTGCCCCCTACAGTATCCGTACACTGGACAGGACTGTGAATACGAGCCCCCTACAGCATCCGTACACGGGACAGGACTGTGAATACGTGCCCCCTACAGCATCCGTACACGGGACGGGACTGTGAATATTTGCCCCCTACAGCATCCGTACACGGGACGGGAATGTGAATACGTGCCCCTTACAGTATCCGTGCGGGGGACAGGACTGTGAATACGTGCCCCCTACAGTATCCTTACACGGGACGGGACTGTGAATTCGTGCCTCCTACAGCATCCGTACACGGGACAGGACTGTGAATACGTGCCTCCTACAGTATCCGTACACGGGACAGGACTCTGAATACGTGCCCCCTACAGTATCCGTTCACGGGACAGGACTGTGAATACGTGCCCACTACAGCATCCGTACACGGGACAGGACTGTGAATACGTGCCCCCTACAGTATCCGCGCACGGGACGGGACTGTGAATACGTGTCCCCTATAGCATCCGAACACGGGACGGGACTGTGAATACGTGCCCCCTACAGCATCCGTACACGGGACGGGACTGTGAATAGGTGCCCACTACAGCATCCGTACACGGGACGGGACTCTGAATACGTGCCCCCTACAGTATCCGTGCGGGGGACAGGACTGTGAATACGTGCCCCCTACAGCATCCGTACACGGGACGGGAATGTGAATACGTGCCTCCTACAGTATCGGTACTCGGGACGGGACTGTGAATACGTGCCCCCTACAGCATCCGTAAACGGGACGGGACTCTGAATACGTGCCCCCTACAGTATCCGTACACGGGACGGGACTGTGAATACCTGCCCCCTACAGCATCCGTACACGGGACAGGACTGTGAATACGTGCCCCCTACAGCATTCGTACACGGGACAGGACTGTGAATACGTGCCCCTTACAGCATCCGTACACGGGACAGGACTGTGAATACGTGCCTCCTACAGCATCCGTGCGGGGGACAGGACTGTGAATACGTGCCCCCTACAGCATCCGTACACGGGACGGGACTGTGAATATGTGCCCCCTACAGCATCCGTACACGGGACGGGACTGTGAATACGTGCCCCCTACAGTATCCATACACGGGACAGGAATGTGAATACGTGCCCCCTACAGTATCCGTACACGGGACGGGACTCTGAATACGTGCCCCCTACAGTATCCGTACACGGGACGGGACTGTGAATACCTGCCCCCTACAGCATCCGTACACGGGACAGGACTGTGAATACGTGCCCCCTACAGCATTCGTACACGGGACAGGACTGTGAATACGTGCCCCCTACAGCATCCGTACACGGGACAGGAATGTGAATACGTGCCCCCTACAGTATCCGTACACGGGACGGGACTCTGAATACGTGCCCCCTACAGTATCCGTACACTGGACAGGACTGTGAATACGAGCCCCCTACAGCATCCGTACACGGGACAGGACTGTGAATACGTGCCCCCTACAGCATCCGTACACGGGACGGGACTGTGAATATTTGCCCCCTACAGCATCCGTACACGGGACGGGAATGTGAATACGTGCCCCTTACAGTATCCGTGCGGGGGACAGGACTGTGAATACGTGCCCCCTACAGTATCCTTACACGGGACGGGACTGTGAATTCGTGCCTCCTACAGCATCCGTACACGGGACAGGACTGTGAATACGTGCCTCCTACAGTATCCGTACACGGGACAGGACTCTGAATACGTGCCCCCTACAGTATCCGTTCACGGGACAGGACTGTGAATACGTGCCCACTACAGCATCCGTACACGGGACAGGACTGTGAATACGTGCCCCCTACAGTATCCGTACACGGGACGGGACTGTGAATACGTGCCCCCTACAGTATCCGTACACGGGACGGGACTGTGAATAGTGCCCCCTACTGTATCCGTGCACGGGACAGGACTGTGAATACGTGCCCCCTACAGCATCCGTGCACGGGACGGGAATGAGAATGCGTGCCCACCTACAGTATCCGTACACGGGACGGGACTGTGAATACGTGCCCACGACAGTATCCGTACACGGGACGGGACTGTGAATTCGTGCCTCCTACAGCATCCGTACACGGGACAGGACTGTGAATACGTGCCCCCTACAGTATCCATACACGGGACAGGAATGTGAATACGTGCCCCCTACAGTATCCGTACACGGGACGGGACTCTGAATACGTGCCCCCTACAGTATCCGTACACGGGACGGGACTGTGAATACCTGCCCCCTACAGCATCCGTACACGGGACAGGACTGTGAATACGTGCCCCCTACAGCATTCGTACACGGGACAGGACTGTGAATACGTGCCCCCTACAGCATCCGTACACGGGACAGGAATGTGAATACGTGCCCCCTACAGTATCCGTACACGGGACGGGACTCTGAATACGTGCCCCCTACAGTATCCGTACACTGGACAGGACTGTGAATACGAGCCCCCTACAGCATCCGTACACGGGACAGGACTGTGAATACGTGCCCCCTACAGCATCCGTACACGGGACGGGACTGTGAATATTTGCCCCCTACAGCATCCGTACACGGGACGGGAATGTGAATACGTGCCCCTTACAGTATCCGTGCGGGGGACAGGACTGTGAATACGTGCCCCCTACAGTATCCTTACACGGGACGGGACTGTGAATTCGTGCCTCCTACAGCATCCGTACACGGGACAGGACTGTGAATACGTGCCTCCTACAGTATCCGTACACGGGACAGGACTCTGAATACGTGCCCCCTACAGTATCCGTTCACGGGACAGGACTGTGAATACGTGCCCACTACAGCATCCGTACACGGGACAGGACTGTGAATACGTGCCCCCTACAGTATCCGCGCACGGGACGGGACTGTGAATACGTGTCCCCTATAGCATCCGAACACGGGACGGGACTGTGAATACGTGCCCCCTACAGCATCCGTACACGGGACGGGACTGTGAATAGGTGCCCACTACAGCATCCGTACACGGGACGGGACTCTGAATACGTGCCCCCTACAGTATCCGTGCGGGGGACAGGACTGTGAATACGTGCCCCCTACAGCATCCGTACACGGGACGGGAATGTGAATACGTGCCTCCTACAGTATCGGTACTCGGGACGGGACTGTGAATACGTGCCCCCTACAGCATCCGTAAACGGGACGGGACTCTGAATACGTGCCCCCTACAGTATCCGTACACGGGACGGGACTGTGAATACCTGCCCCCTACAGCATCCGTACACGGGACAGGACTGTGAATACGTGCCCCCTACAGCATTCGTACACGGGACAGGACTGTGAATACGTGCCCCTTACAGCATCCGTACACGGGACAGGACTGTGAATACGTGCCTCCTACAGCATCCGTGCGGGGGACAGGACTGTGAATACGTGCCCCCTACAGCATCCGTACACGGGACGGGACTGTGAATATGTGCCCCCTACAGCATCCGTACACGGGACGGGACTGTGAATACGTGCCCCCTACAGTATCCATACACGGGACAGGAATGTGAATACGTGCCCCCTACAGTATCCGTACACGGGACGGGACTCTGAATACGTGCCCCCTACAGTATCCGTACACGGGACGGGACTGTGAATACCTGCCCCCTACAGCATCCGTACACGGGACGGGACTGTGAATACCTGCCCCCTACAGCATCCGTACACGGGACAGGACTGTGAATACGTGCCCCCTACAGCATTCGTACACGGGACAGGACTGTGAATACGTGCCCCTTACAGCATCCGTACACGGGACAGGACTGTGAATACGTGCCTCCTACAGCATCCGTGCGGGGGACAGGACTGTGAATACGTGCCCCCTACAGCATCCGTACACGGGACGGGACTGTGAATATGTGCCCCCTACAGCATCCGTACACGGGACGGGACTGTGAATACGTGCCCCCTACAGTATCCATACACGGGACAGGAATGTGAATACGTGCCCCCTACAGTATCCGTACACGGGACGGGACTCTGAATACGTGCCCCCTACAGTATCCGTACACGGGACGGGACTGTGAATACCTGCCCCCTACAGCATCCGTACACGGGACAGGACTGTGAATACGTGCCCCCTACAGCATTCGTACACGGGACAGGACTGTGAATACGTGCCCCCTACAGCATCCGTACACGGGACAGGAATGTGAATACGTGCCCCCTACAGTATCCGTACACGGGACGGGACTCTGAATACGTGCCCCCTACAGTATCCGTACACTGGACAGGACTGTGAATACGAGCCCCCTACAGCATCCGTACACGGGACAGGACTGTGAATACGTGCCCCCTACAGCATCCGTACACGGGACGGGACTGTGAATATTTGCCCCCTACAGCATCCGTACACGGGACGGGAATGTGAATACGTGCCCCTTACAGTATCCGTGCGGGGGACAGGACTGTGAATACGTGCCCCCTACAGTATCCTTACACGGGACGGGACTGTGAATTCGTGCCTCCTACAGCATCCGTACACGGGACAGGACTGTGAATACGTGCCTCCTACAGTATCCGTACACGGGACAGGACTCTGAATACGTGCCCCCTACAGTATCCGTTCACGGGACAGGACTGTGAATACGTGCCCACTACAGCATCCGTACACGGGACAGGACTGTGAATACGTGCCCCCTACAGTATCCGTACACGGGACGGGACTGTGAATACGTGCCCCCTACAGTATCCGTACACGGGACGGGACTGTGAATAGTGCCCCCTACTGTATCCGTGCACGGGACAGGACTGTGAATACGTGCCCCCTACAGCATCCGTGCACGGGACGGGAATGAGAATGCGTGCCCACCTACAGTATCCGTACACGGGACGGGACTGTGAATACGTGCCCCCTACAGCATCCGTACACGGGACGGGACTGTGAATATATGCCCTCTACAGCATCCGCGCAAGGGACAGGACTGTGAATACGTGCTCCCTACAGCATCCGCGCACGGGACAGGACTGTGAATACGTGCCCACCTACAGTATCCGTACACGGGACGGGACTGTGAATACGTGCCCCCTACAGTATCCTTACACGGGACGGGACTGTGAATACGTGCCCCCTACAATATCCGTACACGGGACGGGACTGTGAATACGTGCCCCCTACAGTATCCGCACACGGGACGGGACTGTGAATACGTGCCCCCTACAGTATCCGTACACGGGACGGGACTGTGAATACGTGCCCCCTACAGTATCCGTGCACGGGACAGGACTGTGAATACGTGCACCCTACAGCATCCGTGCACGGGACGGGAATGAGAATGCGTGCCCACCTACAGTATCCGTACACGGGACGGGACTGTGAATACGTGCCCCCTACAGCATCCGTACACGGGACGGGACTGTGAATATATGCCCTCTACAGCATCCGCGCAAGGGACAGGACTGTGAATACGTGCTCCCTACAGCATCCGCGCACGGGACAGGACTGTGAATACGTGCCCACCTACAATATCCGTACACGGGACGGGACTGTGAATACGTGCCCCCTACAGTATCCTTACACGGGACGGGACTGTGAATACGTGCCCCCTACAGTATCCGTACACGGGACGGGACTGTGAATACGTGCCGCCTACAGTATCCGTACACGGGACGGGACTGTGAATACGTGCCCCCTACAGTATCCGTGCGGGGGACAGGACTGTGAATACGTGCCCCCTACAGTATCCGTACACGGGACAGGACTGTGAATATGTGCCCCCTACAGCAACCGTACACGGGACAGGGCTGTGAATATGTGCCCCCTACAGCATCCGTGCGGGGTACAGGACTGTGAATACGTCCCCCCTACAGCATCCGTGCGGGGGATAGGACTGTGAATACGTGCCCCCTACAGCATCCGTGCGGGGGCTGGGACTGTGAATACGTGCCCCCTACAGCATCCGTGCGGGGGACGGGACTGTGAATACGTGCCCCCTACAGCATCCGTGTGGGGGACGGGACTGTGAATACGTGCCCCCTACAGCATCCGTGCGGGGGATAGTACTGTGAATACGTGCCCCCTACAGCATCCGTACACGGGACGGGACTGTGAATACGTGCCCCCTACAGAATCCGTACACGGGACGGGACTGTGAATACGTGCCCCCTACAGTATCCGTACACGGGACGGGACTGTGAATACGTGCCCCCTACAGCATCCGTACACGGGACGGGACTGTGAATACGTGCCCACGACAGTATCCGTACACGGGACGGGACTGTGAATTCGTGCCTCCTACAGCATCCGTACACGGGACAGGACTGTGAATACGTGCCTCCTACAGTATCCGTACACGGGACAGGACTGTGAATACGTGCCCCCTACAGTATCCGTACACGGGACAGGACTGTGAATACGTGCCCCCTACAGCATCCGTACACAGGACAGGACTGTGAATACGTGCCCCCTACAGTTTCCGTACACGGGACGGGACTGTGAATACGTGCCCCCTACAGTATCCGTACACGGGACGGGACTGTGAATACGTGCCCCCTACAGCATCCCTGCGGGGGACGGGACTGTGAATACGTGCCCCCCTAGAGCATCCGTGCGGGGGACGGGACTGTGAATACGTGCCCCCTACCGCATCCATGCGGGGGACGGGACTGTGAATACGTGCCCCCTACAGCATCCGTGCGGGGGATAGGACTGTGAATACGTGCCCCCTACAGCATCAGTGCTCGGGGCGGGGACTGTGAATACGTGCCCCCTACAGCTTCCGTACACGGGACGGGACTGTGAATACGTGCCGCCTACAGCATCCGTACACGGGACGGGACTGTGAATACGTGCCCCCCTACAGTATCCGCGCACGGGGACAGGACTGTGAATACGTGCTCCCTATAGCATCCGTACACGGGACGGGACTGTGAATACGTGTCCGCTATAGCATCCGTACACGGGACGGGACTGTGAATACGTGCCCCCTACTGTATCCGCGCACGGGACGGGACTGTGAATACGTGTCCCCTATAGCATCCGAACACGGGACGGGACTGTGAATACGTGCCCCCTACAGCATCCGTACACGGGACGGGACTGTGAATACGTGCCCCCTACAGTATCCGTGCGGGGGACAGGACTGTGAATACGTGCCTCCTACAGTATCGGTACTCGGGACGGGACTGTGAATACGTGCCCCCTACAGCATCCGTAAACGGGACGGGACTGTGAATACGTGCCTTCTACAGTATCCGTACACGGAACGGGACTGTGAATACGTGCCCCCTACAGTATCCGTACACGGGACGGGACTGTGAATACGTGCCCCCAACAGCATCCGTACACGGGACGGAACTGTGAATATGTGCCCCCTACAGCATCCGTACACGGGACGGGACTGTGAATACGTGCCCCTTACAGTATCCGTGCGGGGGGACAGGTCTGTGAATACGAGCCCCCCTACAGTATCCGTACACGGGACGGGACTATGAATTCGTGCCTCCGACAGCATCCGTACACGGGACAGGACTGTGAATACGTGCCTCCTACAGTATCCGTACACGGGACGGGACTGTGAATACGTGCCCCCTACAGCATCCGTACACGGGACGGGACTGTGAATACGTGCCCACGACAGTATCCGTACACGGGACGGGGACCGTGAATTCGTGCCTCCTACAGCATCCGTACACGGGACAGGACTGTGAATCCGTGACCCCTACAGCATCCGTACACAGGACAGGACTGTGAATACGTGCCCCCTACAGTATCCGTACACGGGACGGTACTGTGAATACGTGCCCCCTACAGTATCCGTTTACGGGACGGGACTGTGAATACGTGCCCCCTACAGCATCCGTACACGGGACAGGACTGTGAATACGTGCCCCCTACAGCATCCGTACACGGGACAGGACTCTGAATACGTGCCTCCTACAGTATCCGTACACGGGACAGGACTGTGAATACGTGCCCCCCTACAGTATCCGTTCACGGGACAGGACTGTGAATCCGTGACCCCTACAGCATCCGTACACAAGACAGGACTGTGAATACGTGCCCCCTACAGTATCCGTACACGGGACGGGACTGTGAATACGTGCCCCCTACAGTATCCGTACACGGGACGGGACTGTGAATACGTGCCCCCTACAGCATCCGTACACGGGACAGGACTGTGAATACGTGCCCCCTACAGCATCCGTGCACGGGACGGGACTGTGAATACGTGCCCACTGCAGCATCCGTACACGGGACGGGACTGTGAATTACGTGCCCCTTACAGTATCCGTGCTCGGGGACAGGACTGTGTGATTACGTGCCCCCTACAGTATCCGTACACGGCACGGGGACTGTGAATATGTGCCCCCTACAGTATCCGTACACGGACGGGACTGTGAATACGTGGCCCCTACAGTATCCGTACACGGGACGGGACCGTGTATACGTGCCCCCTACAGTTCCGTACACGGGACGGAACTGTGAATACGTGCCCCCTACCGTATCCGTGCACGGGACAGGACTGTGAATACGTGCCCCCTACAGCATCCGTACACGGGACGGGACTGTGAATAAGTGCCCCCTACAGTATCCGTACACGGGACGGGACTGTGAATACGTGCCCCCTTCAGCATCCGTACACGGGACGGGTCTGTGAATACGTGCCTCCTACAGCATCCGTACACGGGACAGGACTGTGAATACGTGCCCCCTACAGCATCCGTACACGGGACAGGACTGCGAATACGTGCCCCCTACAGCATCCGTAAACGGGACGGGACTGTGAATACGTGCCTCCTACAGCATCCGTGAGGGGGACAGGACAGTGAATACGTGGCCCTACAGCATCCGCGCACGGGACAGGACTGTGAATACGTGCCCCCTACAGCATCCGCGCACGGGACAGGACTGTGAATACGTGCCCCCTACAGCATCCGCGCACGGGGCAGGACTGTGAATACGTGCCCCCTACAGCATCCGTGCACGGGACGGGACTGTGAATACATGCCCCCTACAGCATCCGTGCACGGGACAGGACTGTGAATACGTGCCCCCTACAGCATCCGCGCAAGGGACGTTTCTGTAAATACGTGCCCCCTACAACATCCGTACACTGGACGGGGCTGTGAATTGGTGCTCCCTACAGCATCCGTACACGGGAATGGACTGTGAATATGTGCTCCCTACAGCATCCGTACACGGGACGGGACTGTGAATACCTGCCCTCTACAGTATCCGCGCAAGGGACGGGACTGTGAATACGTGCCACCTACAGCATCCGCGCACGGGACGGTTCTGTGAATACGTGCCCCCTACAGTATCCGTACATGGGACGGGACTGTGAATACGTGCCCCCTACAGTATCCGTACACGGGACGGGACTGTGAATACCTGCCCCCTACAGTATCCGTACACGGAACGGGACTGTGAATACGTGCCCCCTACAGTATCCGTACACGGGACGGGACTGTGAATACGTGCCCCCTACAGCATCCGCACACGGGTCGGGACTGTGAATATCTGCCCCCTACAGCATCCGTACACGGGACGGGACTGTGAATACGTGCCCCTTACAGTATCCGTGCGGGGGACAGGACTGTGAATACGTGCCCCCTACAGTATCCGTACACGGGACGGGAATGTGAATACGTGCCCCCTACAGTATACGTACACGGGACAGGAATGTGAATACGTGCCCCCTAGAGCATCCGTGCGGGGGACGGGACTGTGAATACGTGCCCCCTACCGCATCCATGCGGGGGACGGGACTGTGAATACGTGCCCCCTACAGCATCCGTGCGGGGGATAGGACTGTGAATACGTGCCCCCTACAGCATCAGTGCTCGGGGCGGGACTGTGAATACGTGCCCCCTACTGCTTCCGTAAACGGGACGGGACTGTGAATACGTGCCTTCTACAGTATCCGTACACGGAACGGGACTGTGAATACGTGCCCCCTACAGTATCCGTACACGGGACGGGACTGTGAATACGTGCCCCCAACAGCATCCGTACACGGGACGGAACTGTGAATATGTGCCCCCTACAGCATCCGTACACGGGACGGGACTGTGAATACGTGCCCCTTACAGTATCCGTGCGGGGGACAGGTCTGTGAATACGAGCCCCCTACAGTATCCGTACACGGGACGGGACTATGAATTCGTGCCTCCGACAGCATCCGTACACGGGACAGGACTGTGAATACGTGCCTCCTACAGTATCCGTACACGGGACGGGACTGTGAATACGTGCCCCCTACAGCATCCGTACACGGGACGGGACTGTGAATACGTGCCCACGACAGTATCCGTACACGGGACGGGACCGTGAATTCGTGCCTCCTACAGCATCCGTACACGGGACAGGACTGTGAATCCGTGACCCCTACAGCATCCGTACACAGGACAGGACTGTGAATACGTGCCCCCTACAGTATCCGTACACGGGACGGTACTGTGAATACGTGCCCCCTACAGTATCCGTTTACGGGACGGGACTGTGAATACGTGCCCCCTACAGCATCCGTACACGGGACAGGACTGTGAATACGTGCCCCCTACAGCATCCGTACACGGGACAGGACTCTGAATACGTGCCTCCTACAGTATCCGTACACGGGACAGGACTGTGAATACGTGCCCCCTACAGTATCCGTTCACGGGACAGGACTGTGAATCCGTGACCCCTACAGCATCCGTACACAAGACAGGACTGTGAATACGTGCCCCTACAGTATCCGTACACGGGACGGGACTGTGAATACGTGCCCCCTACAGTATCCGTACACGGGACGGGACTGTGAATACGTGCCCCCTACAGCATCCGTACACGGGACAGGACTGTGAATACGTGCCCCCTACAGCATCCGTGCACGGGACGGGACTGTGAATACGTGCCCACTGCAGCATCCGTACACGGGACGGGACTGTGAATACGTGCCCCTTACAGTATCCGTGCTCGGGGACAGGACTGTGATTACGTGCCCCCTACAGTATCCGTACACGGCACGGGACTGTGAATATGTGCCCCCTACAGTATCCGTACACGGACGGGACTGTGAATACGTGGCCCCTACAGTATCCGTACACGGGACGGGACCGTGTATACGTGCCCCCTACAGTTCCGTACACGGGACGGGACTGTGAATACGTGCCCCCTACCGTATCCGTGCACGGGACAGGACTGTGAATACGTGCCCCCTACAGCATCCGTACACGGGACGGGACTGTGAATAAGTGCCCCCTACAGTATCCGTACACGGGACGGGACTGTGAATACGTGCCCCCTTCAGCATCCGTACACGGGACGGGTCTGTGAATACGTGCCTCCTACAGCATCCGTACACGGGACAGGACTGTGAATACGTGCCCCCTACAGCATCCGTACACGGGACAGGACTGCGAATACGTGCCCCCTACAGCATCCGTAAACGGGACGGGACTGTGAATACGTGCCTCCTACAGCATCCGTGAGGGGGACAGGACAGTGAATACGTGGCCCTACAGCATCCGCGCACGGGACAGGACTGTGAATACGTGCCCCCTACAGCATCCGCGCACGGGACAGGACTGTGAATACGTGCCCCCTACAGCATCCGCGCACGGGGCAGGACTGTGAATACGTGCCCCCTACAGCATCCGTGCACGGGACGGGACTGTGAATACATGCCCCCTACAGCATCCGTGCACGGGACAGGACTGTGAATACGTGCCCCCTACAGCATCCGCGCAAGGGACGTTTCTGTAAATACGTGCCCCCTACAACATCCGTACACTGGACGGGGCTGTGAATTGGTGCTCCCTACAGCATCCGTACACGGGAATGGACTGTGAATATGTGCTCCCTACAGCATCCGTACACGGGACGGGACTGTGAATACCTGCCCTCTACAGTATCCGCGCAAGGGACGGGACTGTGAATACGTGCCACCTACAGCATCCGCGCACGGGACGGTTCTGTGAATACGTGCCCCCTACAGTATCCGTACATGGGACGGGACTGTGAATACGTGCCCCCTACAGTATCCGTACACGGGACGGGACTGTGAATACCTGCCCCCTACAGTATCCGTACACGGAACGGGACTGTGAATAAGTGCCCCCTACAGTATCCGTACACGGGACGGGACTGTGAATACGTGCCCCCTACAGCATCCGCACACGGGTCGGGACTGTGAATATCTGCCCCCTACAGCATCCGTACACGGGACGGGACTGTGAATACGTGCCCCTTACAGTATCCGTGCGGGGGACAGGACTGTGAATACGTGCCCCCTACAGTATCCGTACACGGGACGGGAATGTGAATACGTGCCCCCTACAGTATACGTACACGGGACAGGAATGTGAATACGTGCCCCCTACAGTATCCGTACACGGGACGGGACTCTGAATACGTGCCCCCTACAGTATCCGTACACGGGACGGGACTGTGAATACCTGCCCCCTACAGCATTCGTACACGGGACAGGACTGTGAATACGTGCCCCTTACAGCATCCGTACACGGGACAGGACTGTGAATACGTGCCTCCTACAGCATCCGTGCGGGGGACAGGACTGTGAATACGTGCCCCCTACAGCATCCGTACACGGGACGGGACTGTGAATATGTGCCCCCTACAGCATCCGTACACGGGACGGGACTGTGAATACGTGCCCCCTACAGTATCCATACACGGGACAGGAATGTGAATACGTGCCCCCTACAGTATCCGTACACGGGACGGGACTCTGAATACGTGCCCCCTACAGTATCCGTACACGGGACGTGACTGTGAATACCTGCCCCCTACAGCATCCGTACACGGGACAGGACTGTGAATACGTGCCCCCTACAGCATTCGTACACGGGACAGGACTGTGAATACGTGCCCTCTACAGCATCCGTACACGGGACGGGACTGTGAATACGTGCCTCCTACAGCATCCGTGCGGGGGACAGGACTGTGAATACGTGCCCCCAGTATCCGTACACGGGACGGGACTGTGAATATGTGCCCCCTACAGTATCCGTACACGGGACGGGACTGTGAATACGTGGCCCATACAGTATCCGTACACGGGACGGGTCTGTGAATGCGTGCCCCCTACAGTATCCGTACACGGGACGGGACTGTGAATACGTGCCCCCTACAGCATCCGTACACGGGACGGGACTGTGAATACGTGCCCCCTACAGTATCCATACACGGGACGGGACTGTGAATACGTGCCTCCTACAGCATCCGTACACGGGACAGGACTGTGAATACGTGCCCCCTACAGTATCCGTACACGGGACAGGAATGTGAATACGTGCCCCCTACAGTATCCGTACACGGGACGGGACTCTGAATACGTGCCCCCTACAGTATCCGTACACTGGACAGGACTGTGAATACGAGCCCCCTACAGCATCCGTACACGGGACAGGACTGTGAATACGTGCCTCCTACAGCATCCGTGCGGGGGACAGGACTGTGAATACGTGCCCCCTACAGCATCCGTACACGGGACGGGACTGTGAATATTTGCCCCCTACAGCATCCGTACACGGGACGGGAATGTGAATACGTGCCCCTTACAGTATCCGTGCGGGGGACAGGACTGTGAATACGTGCCCCCTACAGTATCCTTACACGGGACGGGACTGTGAATTCGTGCCTCCTACAGCATCCGTACACGGGACAGGACTGTGAATACGTGCCTCCTACAGTATCCGTACACGGGACAGGACTCTGAATACGTGCCCCCTACAGTATCCGTTCACGGGGCAGGACTGTGAATACGTGCCCACTACAGCATCCGTACACGGGACAGGACTGTGAATACGTGCCCCCTACAGTATCCGTACACGGGACGGGACTGTGAATACGTGCCCCCTACAGTATCCGTACACGGGACGGGACTGTGAATACGTGCCCCCTACAGTATCCGTGCACGGGACAGGACTGTGAATACGTGCCCCCTACAGCATCCGTGCACGGGACGGGAATGAGAATGCGTGCCCACCTACAGTATCCGTACACGGGACGGGACTGTGAATACGTGCTCCCTACAGCATCCGTACACGGGACGGGACTGTGAATATATGCCCTCTACAGCATCCGCGCACGGGACAGGACTGTGAATACGTGCTCCCTACAGCATCCGCGCACGGGACAGGACTGTGAATACGTGCCCACCTACAGTATACGTACACGGGACGGGACTGTGAATACGTGCCCCCTACAGTATCCTTACACGGGACGGGACTGTGAATACGTGCCCCCTACAGTATCCGTACACGGGACGGGACTGTGAATACGTGCCCCCTACAGTATCCGTACACGGGACGGGACTGTGAATACGTGCCCCCTACAGTATCCGTGCGGGGGACAGGACTGTGAATACGTGCCCCCTACAGTATCCGTACACGGGACAGGACTGTGAATATGTGCCCCCTACAGCAACCGTACACGGGACAGGGCTGTGAATATGTGCCCCCTACAGCATCCGTGCGCGGTACAGGACTGTGAATACGTCCCCCCTACAGCATCCGTGCGGGGGATAGGACTGTGAATACGTGCCCCCTACAGCATCCGTGCGGGGGCTGGGACTGTGAATACGTGCCCCCTACAGCATCCGTGCGGGGGACGGGACTGTGAATACGTGCCCCCTACAGCATCCGTGTGGGGGACGGGACTGTGAATACGTGCCCCCTACAGCATCCGTGCGGGGGATAGTACTGTGAATACGTGCCCCCTACAGCATCCGTACACGGGACGGGACTGTGAATACGTGCCCCCTACAGTATCCGTACACGGGACGGGACTGTGAATACGTGCCCCCTATAGTATCCGTACACGGGACGGGACTGTGAATACGTGCCCCCTACAGCATCCGTACACGGGACAGGACTGTGAATACGTGCCTCCTACAGTATCCGTACACGGGACAGGACTCTGAATACGTGCCCCCTACAGTATCCGTTCACGGGGCAGGACTGTGAATACGTGCCCACTACAGCATCCGTACACGGGACAGGACTGTGAATACGTGCCCCCTACAGTATCCGTACACGGGACGGGACTGTGAATACGTGCCCCCTACAGTATCCGTACACGGGACGGGACTGTGAATACGTGCCCCCTACAGTATCCGTGCACGGGACAGGACTGTGAATACGTGCCCCCTACAGCATCCGTGCACGGGACGGGAATGAGAATGCGTGCCCACCTACAGTATCCGTACACGGGACGTGACTGAGAATACGTGCCCCCTACAGCATCCGTACACGGGACGGGACTGTGAATATATGCCCTCTACAGCATCCGCGCACGGGACAGGACTGTGAATACGTGCTCCCTACAGCATCCGCGCACGGGACAGGACTGTGAATACGTGCCCACCTACAGCATCCGTACACGGGACGGGACTGTGAATACGTGCCCCCTACAGCATCCGTGCGGGGGACGGGACTGTGAATACGTGCCCCCTACAGCATCCGTGTGGGGGACGGGACTGTGAATACGTGCCCCCTACAGCATCCGTGCGGGGGATAGTACTGTGAATACGTGCCCCCTACAGCATCCGTACACGGGACGGGACTGTGAATACGTGCCCCCTACAGTATCCGTACACGGGACGGGACTGTGAATACGTGCCCCCTATAGTATCCGTACACGGGACGGGACTGTGAATACGTGCCCCCTACAGCATCCGTACACGGGACGGGACTGTGAATACGTGCCTCCTGCAGCATCCGTACACGGGACAGGACTGTGAATACGTGCCTCCTACAGTATCCGTACACGGGACAGGACTGTGAATACGTGCCCCCTACAGTATCCGTACACGGGACAGGACTGTGAATACGTGCCCCCTACAGCATCCGTACACAGGACAGGACTGTGAATACGTGCCCCCTACAGTATCCGTACACGGGACGGGACTGTGAATACGTGCCCCCTACAGTATCCGTACACGGGACGGGACTGTGAATACGTGCCCCCTACAGCATCCTTGCGGGGGACGGGACTGTGAATACGTGCCCCCTACAGCATCCGTGCGGGGGACGGGACTGTGAATACGTGCCCCCTACCGCATCCGTGCGGGGGACGGGACTGTGAATACGTGCCCCCTACAGCATCCGTGCGGGGGATAGGACTGTGAATACGTGCCCCCTACAGCATCCGTGCTCGGGGCGGGACTGTGAATACGTGCCCCCTACAGCTTCCGTACACGGGACGGGACTGTGAATACGTGCCGCCTACAGCATCCGTACACGGGACGGGACTGTGAATACGTGCCCCCTACAGTATCCGGGTACTGGACAGGACTGTGAATACGTGCTCCCTATAGCATCCGTACACGGGACGGGACTGTGAATACGTGTCCGCTATAGCATCCGTACACGGGACGGGACTGTGAATACGTGCCCCCTACTGTATCCGCGCACGGGACGGGACTGTGAATACGTGTCCCCTATAGCATCCGAACACGGGACGGGACTGTGAATACGTGCCCCCTACAGTATCCGTGCGGGGGACAGGACTGTGAATACGTGCCTCCTACAGTATCGGTACTCGGGACGGGACTGTGAATACGTGCCCCCTACAGCATCCGTAAACGGGACGGGACTGTGAATACGTGCCTTCTACAGTATCCGTACACGGAACGGGACTGTGAATACGTGCCCCCTACAGTATCCGTACACGGGACGGGACTGTGAATACGTGCCCCCAACAGCATCCGTACACGGGACGGGACTGTCAATATGTGCCCCCTACAGCATCCGTACACGGGACGGGACTGTGAATACGTGCCCCTTACAGTATCCGTGCGGGGGACAGGTCTGTGAATACGAGCCCCCTACAGTATCCGTACACGGGACGGGACTATGAATTCGTGCCTCCGACAGCATCCGTACACGGGACAGGACTGTGAATACGTGCCTCCTACAGTATCCGTACACGGGACGGGACTGTGAATACGTGCCCCCTACAGCATCCGTACACGGGACGGGACTGTGAATACGTGCCCACGACAGTATCCGTACACGGGACGGGACTGTGAATTCGTGCCTCCTACAGCATCCGTACACGGGACAGGACTGTGAATCCGTGCCCCCTACAGCATCCGTACACGGGACAGGACTGTGAATACGTGCCTCCTACAGTATCCGTACACGGGACAGGACTGTGAATACGTGCCCCCTACAGTATCCGTTCACGGGACAGGACTGTGAATCCGTGACCCCTACAGCATCCGTACACAGGACAGGACTGTGAATACGTGCCCCTACAGTATCCGTACACGGGACGGGACTGTGAATACGTGCCCCCTACAGTATCCGTACACGGGACGGGACTGTGAATACGTGCCCCCTACAGCATCCGTACACGGGACAGGACTGTGAATACGTGCCTCCTACAGCATCCGTACACGGGACAGGACTGTGAATACGTGCCCCCTACAGTATCCGTACACGGGACAGGAATGTGAATACGTGCCCCCTACAGTATCCGTACACGGGACGGGACTCTGAATACGTGCCCCCTACAGTATCCGTACACTGGACAGGACTGTGAATACGAGCCCCCTACAGCATCCGTACACGGGACAGGACTGTGAATACGTGCCTCCTACAGCATCCGTGCGGGGGACAGGACTGTGAATACGTGCCCCCTACAGCATCCGTACACGGGACGGGACTGTGAATATTTGCCCCCTACAGCATCCGTACACGGGACGGGAATGTGAATACGTGCCCCTTACAGTATCCGTGCGGGGGACAGGACTGTGAATACGTGCCCCCTACAGTATCCTTACACGGGACGGGACTGTGAATTCGTGCCTCCTACAGCATCCGTACACGGGACAGGACTGTGAATACGTGCCTCCTACAGTATCCGTACACGGGACAGGACTCTGAATACGTGCCCCCTACAGTATCCGTTCACGGGGCAGGACTGTGAATACGTGCCCACTACAGCATCCGTACACGGGACAGGACTGTGAATACGTGCCCCCTACAGTATCCGTACACGGGACGGGACTGTGAATACGTGCCCCCTACAGTATCCGTACACGGGACGGGACTGTGAATACGTGCCCCCTACAGTATCCG
Source organism: Hypanus sabinus (assembly GCF_030144855.1). Taxonomy (NCBI): domain Eukaryota; kingdom Metazoa; phylum Chordata; class Chondrichthyes; order Myliobatiformes; family Dasyatidae; genus Hypanus; species Hypanus sabinus. Next base: position 185,549,330 of record NC_082710.1, on the reverse strand, counting down.
TGCACGGGACAGGACTGTGAATACGTGCCCCCTACAGCATCCGTGCACGGGACGGGAATGAGAATGCGTGCCCACCTACAGTATCCGTACACGGGACGGGACTGTGAATACGTGCTCCCTACAGCATCCGTACACGGGACGGGACTGTGAATATATGCCCTCTACAGCATCCGCGCACGGGACAGGACTGTGAATACGTGCTCCCTACAGCATCCGCGCACGGGACAGGACTGTGAATACGTGCCCACCTACAGTATACGTACACGGGACGGGACTGTGAATACGTGCCCCCTACAGTATCCTTACACGGGACGGGACTGTGAATACGTGCCCCCTACAGTATCCGTACACGGGACGGGACTGTGAATACGTGCCCCCTACAGTATCCGTACACGGGACGGGACTGTGAATACGTGCCCCCTACAGTATCCGTGCGGGGGACAGGACTGTGAATACGTGCCCCCTACAGTATCCGTACACGGGACAGGACTGTGAATATGTGCCCCCTACAGCAACCGTACACGGGACAGGGCTGTGAATATGTGCCCCCTACAGCATCCGTGCGCGGTACAGGACTGTGAATACGTCCCCCCTACAGCATCCGTGCGGGGGATAGGACTGTGAATACGTGCCCCCTACAGCATCCGTGCGGGGGCTGGGACTGTGAATACGTGCCCCCTACAGCATCCGTGCGGGGGACGGGACTGTGAATACGTGCCCCCTACAGCATCCGTGTGGGGGACGGGACTGTGAATACGTGCCCCCTACAGCATCCGTGCGGGGGATAGTACTGTGAATACGTGCCCCCTACAGCATCCGTACACGGGACGGGACTGTGAATACGTGCCCCCTACAGTATCCGTACACGGGACGGGACTGTGAATACGTGCCCCCTATAGTATCCGTACACGGGACGGGACTGTGAATACGTGCCCCCTACAGCATCCGTACACGGGACAGGACTGTGAATACGTGCCTCCTACAGTATCCGTACACGGGACAGGACTCTGAATACGTGCCCCCTACAGTATCCGTTCACGGGGCAGGACTGTGAATACGTGCCCACTACAGCATCCGTACACGGGACAGGACTGTGAATACGTGCCCCCTACAGTATCCGTACACGGGACGGGACTGTGAATACGTGCCCCCTACAGTATCCGTACACGGGACGGGACTGTGAATACGTGCCCCCTACAGTATCCGTGCACGGGACAGGACTGTGAATACGTGCCCCCTACAGCATCCGTGCACGGGACGGGAATGAGAATGCGTGCCCACCTACAGTATCCGTACACGGGACGTGACTGAGAATACGTGCCCCCTACAGCATCCGTACACGGGACGGGACTGTGAATATATGCCCTCTACAGCATCCGCGCACGGGACAGGACTGTGAATACGTGCTCCCTACAGCATCCGCGCACGGGACAGGACTGTGAATACGTGCCCACCTACAGCATCCGTACACGGGACGGGACTGTGAATACGTGCCCCCTACAGCATCCGTGCGGGGGACGGGACTGTGAATACGTGCCCCCTACAGCATCCGTGTGGGGGACGGGACTGTGAATACGTGCCCCCTACAGCATCCGTGCGGGGGATAGTACTGTGAATACGTGCCCCCTACAGCATCCGTACACGGGACGGGACTGTGAATACGTGCCCCCTACAGTATCCGTACACGGGACGGGACTGTGAATACGTGCCCCCTATAGTATCCGTACACGGGACGGGACTGTGAATACGTGCCCCCTACAGCATCCGTACACGGGACGGGACTGTGAATACGTGCCTCCTGCAGCATCCGTACACGGGACAGGACTGTGAATACGTGCCTCCTACAGTATCCGTACACGGGACAGGACTGTGAATACGTGCCCCCTACAGTATCCGTACACGGGACAGGACTGTGAATACGTGCCCCCTACAGCATCCGTACACAGGACAGGACTGTGAATACGTGCCCCCTACAGTATCCGTACACGGGACGGGACTGTGAATACGTGCCCCCTACAGTATCCGTACACGGGACGGGACTGTGAATACGTGCCCCCTACAGCATCCTTGCGGGGGACGGGACTGTGAATACGTGCCCCCTACAGCATCCGTGCGGGGGACGGGACTGTGAATACGTGCCCCCTACCGCATCCGTGCGGGGGACGGGACTGTGAATACGTGCCCCCTACAGCATCCGTGCGGGGGATAGGACTGTGAATACGTGCCCCCTACAGCATCCGTGCTCGGGGCGGGACTGTGAATACGTGCCCCCTACAGCTTCCGTACACGGGACGGGACTGTGAATACGTGCCGCCTACAGCATCCGTACACGGGACGGGACTGTGAATACGTGCCCCCTACAGTATCCGGGTACTGGACAGGACTGTGAATACGTGCTCCCTATAGCATCCGTACACGGGACGGGACTGTGAATACGTGTCCGCTATAGCATCCGTACACGGGACGGGACTGTGAATACGTGCCCCCTACTGTATCCGCGCACGGGACGGGACTGTGAATACGTGTCCCCTATAGCATCCGAACACGGGACGGGACTGTGAATACGTGCCCCCTACAGTATCCGTGCGGGGGACAGGACTGTGAATACGTGCCTCCTACAGTATCGGTACTCGGGACGGGACTGTGAATACGTGCCCCCTACAGCATCCGTAAACGGGACGGGACTGTGAATACGTGCCTTCTACAGTATCCGTACACGGAACGGGACTGTGAATACGTGCCCCCTACAGTATCCGTACACGGGACGGGACTGTGAATACGTGCCCCCAACAGCATCCGTACACGGGACGGGACTGTCAATATGTGCCCCCTACAGCATCCGTACACGGGACGGGACTGTGAATACGTGCCCCTTACAGTATCCGTGCGGGGGACAGGTCTGTGAATACGAGCCCCCTACAGTATCCGTACACGGGACGGGACTATGAATTCGTGCCTCCGACAGCATCCGTACACGGGACAGGACTGTGAATACGTGCCTCCTACAGTATCCGTACACGGGACGGGACTGTGAATACGTGCCCCCTACAGCATCCGTACACGGGACGGGACTGTGAATACGTGCCCACGACAGTATCCGTACACGGGACGGGACTGTGAATTCGTGCCTCCTACAGCATCCGTACACGGGACAGGACTGTGAATCCGTGCCCCCTACAGCATCCGTACACGGGACAGGACTGTGAATACGTGCCTCCTACAGTATCCGTACACGGGACAGGACTGTGAATACGTGCCCCCTACAGTATCCGTTCACGGGACAGGACTGTGAATCCGTGACCCCTACAGCATCCGTACACAGGACAGGACTGTGAATACGTGCCCCTACAGTATCCGTACACGGGACGGGACTGTGAATACGTGCCCCCTACAGTATCCGTACACGGGACGGGACTGTGAATACGTGCCCCCTACAGCATCCGTACACGGGACAGGACTGTGAATACGTGCCCCCTACAGCATCCGTGCACGGGACGGGACTGTGAATACGTGCCCCCTGCAGCATCCGTACACGGGACGGGACTGTGAATACGTGCCCCTTACAGTATCCGTGCTGGGGGACAGGACTGTGATTACGTGCCCCCTACAGTATCCGTACACGGCACGGGACTGTGAATATGTGCCCCCTACAGTATCCGTACACGGACGGGACTGTGAATACGTGGCCCCTACAGTATCCGTACACGGGACGGGACTGTGAATACATGCCCCCTTCAGTATCCGTACACGGGACGGGACTGTGAATACGTGCCTCCTACAGCATCCGTACACGGGACGGGACTGTGAATACGTGCCCCCTACAGTATCCATACACGGGACAGGAATGTGAATACGTGCCCCCTACAGTATCCGTACACGGGACGGGACTCTGAATACGTGCCCCCTACAGTATCCGTACACGGGACGGGACTGTGAATACCTGCCCCCTACAGCATCCGTACACGGGACAGGACTGTGAATACGTGCCCCCTACAGCATTCGTACACGGGACAGGACTGTGAATACGTGCCCCCTACAGCATCCGTACACGGGACAGGACTGTGAATACGTGCCTCCTACAGCATCCGTGCGGGGGACAGGACTGTGAATACGTGCCCCCTACAGCATCCGTACACGGGACGGGACTGTGAATATGTGCCCCCTACAGCATCCGTACACGGGACGGGAATGTGAATACGTGCCCCTTACAGTATCCGTGCGGGGGACAGGACTGTGAATACGTGCCCCCTACAGTGTCCTTACACGGGACGGGACTGTGAATTCGTGCCTCCTACAGCATCCGTACACGGGACAAGACTGTGAATACGTGCCTCCTACAGTATCCGTACACGGGACAGGACTCTGAATACGTGCCCCCTACAGTATCCGTTCACGGGACAGGACTGTGAATACGTGCCCACTACAGCATCCGTACAAGGGACAGGACTGTGAATACGTGCCCCCTACAGTATCCGTACACGGGACGGGACTGTGTATACGTGCCCCCTACTGTATCCGTACACGGGACGGGACTGTGAATACGTGCCCCCTACAGCATCCGTACACGGGACGGGACTGTAAATACGTGCCTCCTACAGCATCCGTACACGGGACAGGACTGTGAATACGTGCCCCCTACAGCATCCGTACACGGGACAGGACTGCGAATACGTGCCCCCTACAGCATCCGTAAACGGGACGGGACTGTGAATACGTGCCTCCTACAGCATCCGTGAGGGGGACAGGACAGTGAATACGTGCCCCCTACAGCATCCGCGCACGGGACAGGACTGTGAATACGTGCCCCCTACAGCATCCGCGCACGGGACAGGACTGTGAATACGTGCCCCCTACAGCATCCGCGCACGGGACAGGACTGTGAATACGTGCCACCTACAGCATCCGTGCACGGGACGGGACTGTGAATACATGCCCCCTACAGCATCCGCGCAAGGGACGTTTCTGTAAATACGTGCCCCCTACAACATCCGTACACGGGACGGGGCTGTGAATAGGTGCTCCCTACAGCATCCGTACACGGGACGGGACTGTGAATATGTGCTCCCTACAGCATCCGTACACGGGACGGGACTGTGAATACCTGCCCTCTACAGTATCCGCGCACGGGACGGGACTGTGAATACGTGCCCCCTACAGCATCCGTACACGGGACGGGACTGTGAATACGTGCCCCCTACAGCATCCGTACACGGGTCGGGACTGTGAATATCTGCCCCCTATAGCATCCGTACACGGGACGGGACTGTGAATACGTGCCCCTTACAGTATCCGTGCCGGGGACAGGACTGTGAATACGTGCCCCCTACAGTATCCGTACACGGGACGGGAATGTGAATACGTGCCCCTTACAGTATCCGTAGACGGGACAGGACTGTGAATACGTGCCCCCTACAGTATCCTTACACGGGACGGGACTGTGAATTCGTGCCTCCTACAGCATCCGTACACGGGACAGGACTGTGAATACGTGCCTCCTACAGTATCCGTGCACGGGACAGGACTGTGAATACGTGCCCCCTACAGCATCCGTGCACGGGACGGGACTGTGAATACGTGCCCCCTGCAGCATCCGTACACGGGACGGGACTGTGAATACGTGCCCCTTACAGTATCCGTGCTGGGGGACAGGACTGTGAATACGTGCCCCCTACAGTATCCGTACACGGGACGGGACTGTGAATACATGCCCCCTACAGTATCCGTACACGGGACGGGACTGTGAATACGTGCCTCCTACAGCATCCGTACACGGGACGGGACTGTGAATACGTGCCCCCTACAGTATCCGTACATGAGACGGGACTGTGAATACGTGCCCCCTACAGTATCCGTACACGGGACGGGACTGTGAATACGTGCCCCCTACAGTATCCGTACACGGGACGGACTGTGAATACGTGCACCCTACTGCATCCGTACACGGGTCGGGACTGTGAATATCTGCCCCCTACAGCATCCGTACACGGGACGGGACTGTGAATACGTGCCCCTTACAGTATCCGTGCGGGGGACAGGACTGTGAATACATGCCCCCTACAGTATCCGTACACGGGACGGGAATGTGAATACGTGCCCCTTACAGTATCCGTAGACGGGACAGGACTGTGAATACGTGCCCCCTACAGTATCCTTACACGGGACGGGACTGTGAATTCGTGCCTCCTACAGCATCCGTACACGGGACAGGACTGTGAATACGTGCCTCCTACAGTATCCGTGCACGGGACAGGACTGTGAATACGTGCCCCCTACAGCATCCGTGCACGGGACGGGACTGTGAATACGTGCCCCCTGCAGCATCCGTACACGGGACGGGACTGTGAATACGTGCCCCTTACAGTATCCGTGCTGGGGGACAGGACTGTGAATACGTGCCCCCTACAGTATCCGTACACGGGACGGGACTGTGAATATGTGCCCCCTACAGTATCCGTACACGGGACGGGACTGTGAATACGTGACCGCTACAGTATCCGTACACGGGACGGGACTGTGAATACATGCCCCCTACAGTATCCGTACACGGGACGGGACTGTGAATACGTGCCTCCTACAGCATCCGTACACGGGACGGGACTGTGAATACGTGCCCCCTACAGTATCCGTACACGAGACAGGAATGTGAATACGTGCCCCCTACAGTATCCGTACACGGGACGGGACTCTGAATACGTGCCCCCTACAGTATCCGTACACGGGACGGGAATGTGAATACGTGCCCCTTACAGTATCCGTGCGGGGGACAGGACTGTGAATACGTGCCCCCTACAGTATCCTTACACGGGACGGGACTGTGAATACGTGCCTCCTACAGTATCCGTACACGGGACAGGACTCTGAATACGTGCCCCCTACAGTATCCGTTCACGGGACAGGACTGTGAATACGTGCCCACTACAGCATCCGTACACGGGACAGGACTGTGAATACGTGCCCCCTACAGTATCCGTACACGGGACGGGACTGTGAATACGTGCCCCCTACAGTATCCGTACAAGGGACGGGACTGTGAATACGTGCCCCCTACAGTATCCGTGCACGGGACAGGACTGTGAATACGTGCCCCCTACAGCATTCGTGCACGGGACGGGACTGTGAATACGTGCCCCTGCAGCATCCGTACCCGGGACGGGACTGTGAATACGTGCCCCCTACAGTATCCGTACACGGGACGGGACTGTGAATACGTGCCCCCTACAGTATCCGTACACGGGACGGGACTGTGAATACGTGCCCCCTACAGCATCCGTACACGGGCGGGACTGTGAATACGTGCCTCCTACAGCATCCGTACACGGGACAGGACTGTGAATACGTGCCCCCTACAGCATCCGTACACGGGACAGGACTGCGAATACGTGCCCCCTACAGCATCCGTAAACGGGACGGGACTGTGAATACGTGCCTCCTACAGCATCCGTGAGGGGGACAGGACAGTGAATACGTGCCCCCTACAGCATCCGCGCACGGGACAGGACTGTGAATACGTGCCCCCTACAGCATCCGCGCACGGGACAGGACTGTGAATACGTGCCCCCTACAGCATCCGCGCACGGGACAGGACTGTGAATACGTGCCCCCTACAGCATCCGCGCAAGGGACTTTTCTGTAAATACGTGCCCCCTACAACATCCGTACACGGGACGGGGCTGTGAGTAGGTGCTCCCTACAGCATCCGTACACGGGACGGGACTGTGAATATGTGCTCCCTACAGCATCCGTACACGGGACGGGACTGTGAATACCTGCCCCCTACAGCATTCGTACACGGGGCGGGACTGTGAATACGTGCCCCCTACAGCATCCGTACACGGGACGGGACTGTGAATACGTGCCGCCTACAGCATCCGTACACGGGACGGGACTGTGAATACGTGCCCCCTACGGTATCCGCGCACGGGACAGGACTGTGAATACGTGCTCCCTATAGCATCCGTACACGGGACGGGACTGTGAATACGTGTCCGCTATAGCATCCGTACACGGGACGGGACTGTGAATACGTGCCCCCTACAGTATCCGCGCACGGGACGGGACTGTGAATACGTGTCCCCTATAGCATCCGAACACGGGACGGGACTGTGAATACGTGCCCCCTACAGCATTCGTACACGGGACGGGACTGTGAATAGGTGCCCACTACAGCATCCGTACACGGGACGGGACTCAGAATACGTGCCCCCTACAGTATCCGTGCGGGGGACAGGACTGTGAATACGTGCCCCCTACAGCATCCGTACACGGGACGGGAATGTGAATACGTGCCTCCTACAGTATCGGTACTCGGGACGGGACTGTGAATACGTGCCCCCTACAGCATCCGTAAACGGGACGGGACTGTGAATACGTGCCTTCTACAGTATCCGTACACGGAACGGGACTGTGAATACGTGCCCCCTACAGTATCCGTACACGGGACGGGACTGTGAATATGTGCCCCTTACAGTATCCGTACACGGAACGGGACTGTGAATACGTGCCCCCTACAGTATCCGTACACGTGATGGGACTGTGAATACGTGCCCCCAACAGCATCCGTACACGGGACGGGACTGTGAATATGTGCCCCCTACAGCATCCGTACACGGGACGGGACTGTGAATACGTGCCCCTTACAGTATCCGTGCGGGGGACAGGTCTGTGAATACGAGCCCCCTACAGTATCCGTACACGGGACGGGACTGTGAATTCGTGCCTCCGACAGCATCCGTACACGGGACAGGACTGTGAATACGTGCCTCCTACAGTATCCGTACACGGGACGGGACTGTGAATACGTGCCCCCTACAGCATCCGTACACGGGACGGGACAGTGAATATGTGCCCACGACAGTATCCGTACACGGGACGGGACTGTGAATTCGTGCCTCCTACAGCATCCGTACACGGGACAGGACTGTGAATCCGTGACCCCTACAGCATCCGTACACAGGACAGGACTGTGAATACGTGCCCCCTACAGTATCCGTACACGGGACGGGACTGTGAATACGTGCCCCCTACAGTATCCGTACACGGGACGGGACTGTGAATACGTGCCCCCTACAGCATCCGTACACGGGACAGGACTGTGAATACGTGCCCCCTACAGCATCCGTACACGGGACAGGACTGTGAATACGTGCCTCCTACAGTATCCGTACACGGGACAGGACTGTGAATACGTGCCCCTTACAGTATCCGTGCGGGGGACAGGTCTGTGAATACGAGCCCCCTACAGTATCCGTACACGGGACGGGACTGTGAATTCGTGCCTCCGACAGCATCCGTACACGGGACAGGACTGTGAATACGTGCCTCCTACAGTATCCGTACACGGGACGGGACTGTGAATACGTGCCCCCTACAGCATCCGTACACGGGACGGGACAGTGAATATGTGCCCACGACAGTATCCGTACACGGGACGGGACTGTGAATTCGTGCCTCCTACAGCATCCGTACACGGGACAGGACTGTGAATCCGTGACCCCTACAGCATCCGTACACAGGACAGGACTGTGAATACGTGCCCCCTACAGTATCCGTACACGGGACGGGACTGTGAATACGTGCCCCCTACAGTATCCGTACACGGGACGGGACTGTGAATACGTGCCCCCTACAGCATCCGTACACGGGACAGGACTGTGAATACGTGCCCCCTACAGCATCCGTACACGGGACAGGACTGTGAATACGTGCCTCCTACAGTATCCGTACACGGGACAGGACTGTGAATACGTGCCCCCTACAGTATCCGTTCACGGGAAAGGACTGTGAATCCGTGACCCCTACAGTATCCGTACACGGGACGGGACTGTGAATACGTGCCCCCTACAGCATCCGTACACGGGACAGGACTGTGAATACGTGCCCCCTACAGCATCCGTGCACGAGACGGGACTGTGAATACGTGCCCCCTGCAGCATCCGTACACGGGACGGGACTGTGAATACATGCCCCCTACAGTATCCGTACTCGGGACGGGACTGTGAATACGTGCCTCCTACAGCATCCGTACACGGCACGGGACTGTGAATACGTGCCCCCTACAGTATCCATACACGGGACAGGAATGTGAATACGTGCCCCCTACAGTATCCGTACACGGGACGGGACTCTGAATACGTGCCCCCTACAGTATCCGTACACGGGACGGGACTGTGAATACCTGCCCCCTACAGCATCCGTACACGGGACAGGACTGTGAATACGTGCCCCCTACAGCATTCGTACACGGGACAGGACTGTGAATACGTGCCCCCTACAGCATCCGTACACGGGACAGGACTGTGAATGCGTGCCTCCTACAGCATCCGTGCGGGGGACAGGACTGTGAATACGTGCCCCCTACAGCATCCGTACACGGGACGGGACTGTGAATATGTGCCCCCTACAGCATCCGTACACGGGACGGGAATGTGAATACGTGCCCCTTACAGTATCCGTGCGGGGGACAGGACTGTGAATACGTGCCCCCTACAGTGTCCTTACACGGGACGGGACTGTGAATTCGTGCCTCCTACAGCATCCGTACACGGGACAGGACTGTGAATACGTGCCTCCTACAGTATCCGTACACGGGACAGGACTCTGAATACGTGCCCCCTACAGTATCCGTTCACGGGACAGGACTGTGAATACGTGCCCACTACAGCATCCGTACAAGGGACAGGACTGTGAATACGTGCCCCCTACAGTATCCGTACACGGGACGGGACTGTGTATACGTGCCCCCTACAGTATCCGTACACGGGACGGGACTGTGAATACGTGCCCCCTACCGTATCCGTGCACGGGACAGGACTGTGAATACGTGCCCCCTACAGCATCCGTACACGGGACGGGACTGTGAATACGTGCCCCCTACAGTATCCGTACACGGGACGGGACTGTGAATACGTGCCCCCTACAGCATCCGTACACGGGACGGGACTGTGAATACGTGCCTCCTACAGCATCCGTACACTGGACAGGACTGTGAATACGTGCCCCCTACAGCATCCGTACACGGGACAGGACTGCGAATACGTGCCCCCTACAGCATCCGTAAACGGGACGGGACTGTGAATACGTGCCTCCTACAGCATCCGTGAGGGGGACAGGACAGTGAATACGTGCCCCCTACAGCATCCGCGCACGGGACAGGACTGTGAATACGTGCCCCCTACAGCATCCGCGCACGGGAAAGGACTGTGAATACGTGCCCCCTACAGCATCCGCGCACGGGACAGGACTGTGAATACGTGCCCCCTACAGCATCCGCGCAAGGGACTTTTCTGTAAATACGTGCCCCCTACAACATCCGTACACGGGACGGGGCTGTGAGTAGGTGCTCCCTACAGCATCCGTACACGGGACGGGACTGTGAATATGTGCTCCCTACAGCATCCGTACACGGGACGGGACTGTGAATACCTGCCCCCTACAGTATCCGCGCACGGGACGGGACTGTGAATACGTGCCCCCTACAGCATCCGCGCACGGGACGGTTCTGTGAATACGTGCCCCCACCAGTATCCGTACATGGGACGGGACTGTGAATACGTGCCCCCTACAGTATCCGTACACGGGACGGGACTGTGAATACGTGCCCCCTACAGTATCCGTACACGGAACGGGACTGTGAATACGTGCCCCCTACAGTATCCGTACACGGGACGGGACTGTGAATACGTGCCCCCTGCAGCATCCGTACACGGGACGGGACTGTGAATATCTGCCCCCTACAGCATCCGTACACGGGACGGGACTGTGAATACGTGCCCCTTACAGTATCCGTGCGGGGGAGAGGGCTGTGAATACGTGCCCCCTACAGTATCCGTACACGGGACGGGACTGTGAATACGTGCCCCTTACAGTATCCGTAGACGGGACAGGACTGTGAATACGTGCCCCCTACACTATCCTTACACGGGACGGGACTGTGAATTCGTGCCTCCTACAGCATCCGTACACGGGACGGGACTGTGAATACGTGCCCCCTACAGTATCCGTACACGGGACAGGACTGTGAATATGTGCCCCCTCTAGCAACCGTACACGGGACAGGACTGTGAATATGTGCCCCCTACAGCATCCGTGCGGGGTACAGGACTGTGAATACGACCCCCCTACAGCATCCGTGCGGGGGATAGGACTGTGAATACGTGCCCACTACAGCATCCGTGCGGGGGATGGGACTGTGAATACGTGCCCCATACAGCATCCGTGCGGGGGACGGGACTGTGAATACGTGCCCCCTACAGCATCCGTGCGGGGGATAGTACTGTGAATACGTGCCCCCTACAGCATCCGTACACGGGACGGGACTGTGAATACGTGCCCCCTACAGTATCCGTACACGGGACGGGACTGTGAATACGTGCCCCCTACAGCATCCGTACACGGGACGGGACTGTGAATACGTGCCCACGACAGTATCCGTACACGGGACGGGACTCTGAATTCGTGCCTCCTACAGCATCCGTACACGGGACAGGACTGTGAATACGTGCCCCCTACAGTATCCGTACACGGGACAGGACTGTGAATACGTGCCCCCTACAGCATCCGTACACTGGACAGGACTGTGAATACGTGCCCCCTACAGTATCCGTACACGGGACGGGACTGTGAATACGTGCCCCCTACAGTATCCGTACACGGGACGGGACTGTGAATACGTGCCCCCTACAGCATCCCTGCGGGGGACGGGACTGTGAATACGTGCCCCCTACAGCATCCGTGCGGGGGACGGGACTGTGAATACGTGACCCCTACCGCATCCGTGCGGGGGACGGGACTGTGAATACGTGCCCCCTACAGCATCCGTGCGGGGGATAGGACTGTGAATACGTGCCCCCTACAGCATCCGTGCTCGGGACGGGACTGTGAATACGTGCCCCCTACAGCATTCGTACACGGGGCGGGACTGTGAATACGTGCCCCCTACAGCATCCGTACACGGGACGGGACTGTGAATACCTGCCGCCTACAGCATCCGTACACGGGACGGGACTGTGAATACGTGCCCCCTACAGTATCCGCGCACGGGACAGGACTGTGAATACGTGCTCCCTATAGCATCCGTACACGGGACGGGACTGTGAATACGTGTCCGCTATAGCATCCGTACACGGGACGGGACTGTGAATACGTGCCCCCTACAGTATCCGCGCACGGGACGGGACTGTGAATACGTGTCCCCTATAGCATCCGAACACGGGACGGGACTGTGAATACGTGCCCCCTACAGCATCCGTACACGGGACGGGACTGTGAATAGCTGCCCACTACAGCATCCGTACACGGGACGGGACTCAGAATACGTGCCCCCTACAGTATCCGTGCGGCGGACAGGACTGTGAATACGTGCCCCCTACAGCATCCTTACACGGGACGGGAATGTGAATACGTGCCTCCTACAGTATCGGTTCTCGGGACGGGACTGTGAATACGTTCCCCCTACAGCATCCGTAAACGGGACGGGACTGTGAATACGTGCCTTCTACAGTATCCGTACACGGAACGGGACTGTGAA